>NC_061113.1:105897752-105944980 GCF_002878395.1 Capsicum annuum | reverse complement strand
TTTGATATTTCATCTTTTTGCGTATCTATTGAATTTTTACTAACTCCGGCAAATATATTATAATGTAGTCTTTCTATTCTTATTTTTAATTCTTTACGTTTTTCAGAGATAATTTGTTTTAATTCTTTATATCGTTGTATTTTATTCATTTTAAATTATATTTATAATATCTTGGTGGATATCTAAATCTGATTTTATCATAATTAAGTGGTATATGCTCCATTCTTCTAGATTTTAAATGTGTTATTAATTTTGATTCAATACTAGATATTAATGTAATTAAGTAGGCTAGTTTTTGTGGATTTTCTTTTGTTTTATTTAGACTTATATATTCTGAATAATTACTAATTAAAGATTTTTTAATTTTTCTAAAAGCTTCTCTATTTTTAAATGGTCTCCGCATAATTAATTTAATATTTTTGTTGGTAAATTTTTTAACTCTAAATCTAAGTTTGACTCTAACATATATATTCTAACTCTAACTCTAATGTGTATCTCTTCCGTACTTTTTAAATTGCTGTTCTCTGATACCATTTGTAGGGGGGTGCGCGGATAAGGTAGATTAAATAGATTCATTACATGTCACTTATTTACCGTTTTTAGTACCTAACTAGTTTGTCAATTAAAGCCACCTAATACCATAATTGGGTATCCCTATTTCTAGGATGATACCAATGGTATAGTCAACCTCTTAATCACCCTTATGTCTAAGATAATGAAAATTGGCAAGACATACCCATAAATTGTCTACTATTTCTTTGGTTGCCACATCCCTCTTTCTAGGATGATGAGGGTTCCTAAAGTTCATCCAAACCTGTCTTTCGAGGATGGCTTTATATTTCAAGAGCTTGGTATTTTCATCCATCAAACCCATTTAGGTATATGGGGATTTCACACAAAAATTCCAACCAATTTACTCAAGCAATAGTAGATCCCACATCACAAACTAGTAAATGCAATCCCACACATATTTACACCCTAATTTAGCATAATCCCAGGAGGTAGATCTAGCACATCATTAGGATAATGAAAACAAATATACCAAGATGTCCATCAATGTTATTCATAAGAAAATAAATAGAGGAAAAACCATACTTTAGACTAACATAAATCTTCAATAGACAAAGCTAAATCTACACTTCAAGCTCCTCTAATTTAATCTAGTATCAAATTAGTGTAAATTTAAGCTCCAATTTCCAAGAAACTACCAAACCCTAAACTAAGGATGGGAGGTAGGGTTATAGAATGATGGATGGGATAAGGGTTTTGAGCTTTTTAAATGGGAATTTATGGTTGGCTATGTTTTTTTACAACTTTGCCTCTAACTAAAAATCCCGTTATGTCGTGATCGTGTATGGATCTGTTGTGATTGTGGCTCTACGATCACTAAATTCTTCAAGCAATCATATCCTGTTGACTTCTTGACTTACCGAGATCGCGGTGGACACTCCGCGACCACAGTACTTGAGGCCCAGTCTGCATAGGTTTTCTTCCTTTTGCACTTCTTTTCTCTCTTGATCCTTTTTCAGCTCCAATCCATATCTTTTCATCTCATGTACTATTTGCCTACAAAATATGGATATTATTGGGTTTAAATAAACATATATTTGATTAAAACATTTAAATCATGGTAATGTGCATAAATGTTTAGTGTGAATGAGTGGCAATTTCACTACTCATCAACACCTCCAACTTAAATCTTTGCTTGTCCTTAAGCAACACTATCTTTTATCATGAGACAATGAACATTTATTCCCTCTTAGATTGTAACACCCCAATTTTCTGAACCAGAATGCTACACGGTGCTTATGACCTTGAAGGACCACAAGCTAACCCATGACTAATATCTGTACCTTTATACTGCATAATATAACATAAAAATATGGAAACATGTACTGAATGGCCATAAGGTTTAACTGAATAAACATTTGATAAGAACAATATCTAAAAATTATATAACAATACCAAACCAAATATGAAATAACTGTGTGACATGATATAGCATGGAAAGCCTCTAACTATCTGAATAAGAAGTTGATGGGACATGTCCCCAACTAAATCCAACTACTGAAATAAACTGAAAACTAGAATAGCAATGAAATCATCGTGTCCTCAAAATATGAGGACTTACTTCTAACTCTGACGGCTGATACTGGAATCTACTGCTGATCTGGAGCTCGTGCCTCTAAACCTATGGTGTAACATAAGAGAAAGCACCATAGCATAAATGCACCAGTATGACTAAATGTATTGAGTATACGAGTGAGGTAGGCTAAATTCAAAGGGTTATATGCATGAACATTGTTGACTGATATGAACGTGAGAATATATAAATACATGAGAAACTATAACTAAACTCGTGATGATACTGACTACTGAGTCTGAATACTAACATCATGACTTTACTGACAATCACTAATAAGTAAGGAACTAACACTGCATTACAAAATACTGAGGGACTAGTGCTATATTACTGATATATAAATAATTATGTATGACAGTCCTGATTATGAAGGACTGGTCTGGTCGACTGTATCTGACAGTCTAATTATAAAGTATTAATCTGATTAACTGTATCTGGCAGCCATGAATATGAGGAACTGATATCCTTGACCGTATCTGACAGTCATGAAGATAGATACTGGTAATATGAGTTCAGAGAACTGGTAATAATGATAACATGAGTGACTGTATCTTACAGTCCTGAATATGGTCGAACTAGCTGAGATCCGTATTGTATCTGAGTTGACTGTATCTGACAGTTCTGATATTCTGAAGAACTATCTGAGTTTATTACTAAAACTAAGACTGAGACTAAAACTAAGACTGTGGGAGGTAATTATCTAACCGACATACCCCAGAACTGAACTGGTTGGGGTCCAACCTGTAACCCCAGCTGGAAAGGTGTCAATACCATGCCATGGGTAGAGACAACATATGAGTAACCCTATTCTATTTTTGGGAGCTCATTCTGTCTGCCCTACTATCAGGTAAACTCAAAAAAAATGCATTAGAATCCTATCTTTGTGGTAGGAGAGTCCCCATTCTTGGGTTCACTCGGTGCAAAATCCTACTCCCAACTAAAAGACACTGAACTGATTAACTAAACTGATGTTAGTGGGATATTTTAGCAAAGCTAAACTGAGTTTACTGGATTCCGATAACTGACGAAATGTACTGAGTTCTGAGGATTGATTGAGAGTACTAAATTTACTGAGATTAACTGTGAATACTGAGGTTGCGGAGGTTACTGGGCACTGAGATTACTGGACTATTGAGATTACTGAGATTTCTGAGTTTTCCTGAGTCACATGACTTATTGATTTCTATAGATCATGGCTTGATCGAGAATATCATGAAAACATGACATGGCTCTGGGCACACAGCTATATTTTTTGGGTACAAGTAGCCCCAGGACTCGATGGAAAGAAATTGACACATATGACTGACTTGATCGTAAGAATAACATTCATAATTCATAATACCATAAATAGGGGATTTCATACTACACATGGTTATCATATTCTTCAACATGGAAGATATTGCATATAACATGTACATACTTGCATGGTTCTAATTTCATGAGCATTCCATGGCACAACAATAATACATGACAGTTTGAATGGAATTCATGTTGAGCCATAAGGGGTATAGAATGGGCTTGTCTTTTAAGTTCTATTTAGCTAAAATACATGATTTCTCGGCTCTAAGGTATTTTATCAAACACCTTGCATGCACCACTTTGAGCCTTGGTTTATTCATGAATTCAACCACCTAAATCACCTAAAGTTCATATATTTCAACTGACATGCCATCCTAGTTTCATACAAACCCATAAAGATTCTATCTTGACATTATTCAACACATAAACAAGATCAACAATTAAATCAAAACATAAAAATCATAGCATATATTTTAAAATAGGGTTCATAGACTTCATGGATGAAAGAAGTCCATGAATAAACACACGCATACCTTAGTTTTTTATTTAGTGAAAATTGACAGAGAGATTCTTGGAATTTGATGGTAGAATTTGCTTGAACTTCAATCCCCCAATCGAGGTTTGACTTTGAATCTGTAATTTTTATTTGAAGTCATGGAATAGGCCAAAAAAGCTTAGATTTATCGAAGATATTCTTGGGAAAAGCTAACACGATTTGAGTATGTAGGGGAAAGAAAAACTTTATTAGATTGAGACCAAACCCAAGAAGGGCTACCTACATATCCAAGTTGAAGTCAAGATAAACGTAGTTCATGAGTTCAAAGGGAAACATAAATAAAAGTAGAAAATTTTATTAATTGGAAATAGAATTGGTACTTTTCTTGAGGGTTTTATACCTCTAAGTTCATATGATATGATTTACTCTTCCTTGTCAAATGTCTGGGGGTGATCTTCATCAGGCCACCTTGGAAAATAATGACATCTGTGATAGTGTTATAGAAGTTTCATAGTGGCCCTTGTCATACTATAATCTTGCCTTTCTCAATCAAAACTTAAATCCTTTACCTCAATGTTGAACATTCCTCAGTCTCATGTTCTAGGATATTTGAATAATATTCATACCTTTTGGACAAGTCAAAATTTGAAGGTGGGTATTTTGGGATCCATCCTTTTCTTGGTTTCAGAACTCCTTGAGCCCATAATTTTTGAAATATGCCAGCTAAAGGTTTAGATAAAGGGATAAAATTATGATGTTTCATTTCCTTTGATTAATGAAAATTGGATAATTTTGGATAGGTCTGCCATTGAATATTTGGTTGGTGAGATATTGGGTATTAAAAACCTTATAGGTTATAGGTGTTAAAAACAACATATGTATGTTTGGTATTTTGATAGTATTGTTCTTGAGGTTGGATGATTTAGATGTCTTCTTCTTTTTCTTCTTTCAATGAGGCCTTTTGTTCTTGAGAAGTAGCTTGTATTATGGAAATATCAATATTTTTTTCTATTCGAATAGTATATTCTAATCCCTTTGCAATTAGAATTAGATCGTTGAACCTTTGAATACAGGAGAAGGATAGATTTTGGTTCTAAATACCATCTAGCGTTCTAATGAAAGCTTGAGCCAACTCTTCAAAAGGTTCATGAGTCATTCTCCTTAATATGAGTAAGTTTAGCATCTTCAGATCGACCTTGATATTAAACTTATATTATCTCACAAAGTCTTGAGCTATGTCTTCCTATGTATGCCACTTTTCAAAGTCTTGTTTGACATACCTAGTTAGTGTTATTCTTGAAAAGTTTTGAATGAACAATATCATTAGGAGAGCTTCATTGTGTCCTATGCCAATTAATCTTCCACAATAGTCCTTTAGATGCGTAATCAAGTAACCATGCCCATCAAACACATTGAAATTTTGAACTTTGTATCCTGAAGGTAAATCAACTCTTGGATGTGGACATAGTTACTTATACCTCAAGTTATAAATGCCTTTGGAACGTAAACATTTGTCCAACCTTTTTTCTTAGCCAAAAAAATCTTGTGTTACCATGTTTTTCAAAGTACCAAGGAGATGAATAGGCAGATATAGGTAAAAGGTATTTTATACTAGAGAAGAAGTAAATTTATGTTATAAAAAGGATAAAAATGGTTAGGTATATTTACCTAATTGAAGATTCTTAATGGATTCGGTGTTATAATTCTAGAGAACCATTGAACAAAATAAACAAGCCAAACAAAAGTTACCACATTGCACATATAAGATTAAAACATAAAAAATATAAAATCAAAAGACATACTAGGATTAATAATAGGACATAATAAGTGATATATGCATAGTGATTTGAGCTTTTAACACCTGAAACAAACAATAGTGATAGAAAATGATGCTGAATTTGAAATTGGTTTTAAAGAAAATAAGAAAGCTAGGGAAATGGACAAGGCCAACTTTTTTTGGACATCAAATCATTGATTCGAATCATATCATTGATTCGAATCATACTTTGTTATTGATATCACATTACATTGTTTATCCATCCAACTTTATATAGAAAAATTATAAAATAAGGATAAATAAAATCTTATTATGATGAGAGCAAACTAATAAAAATAAGTTCCTACATATTTCTCTTATAGGGGAATCAGGTCGAACGTAGTTCTAATTACATAAGAAAGAAAAAAATTTTAAAAACTACATATGGTAAAGTATAGAGGAATTTCTAACACTTGAGAGCCCAAAGTGAAGAATCAACATGATATCCTCTTCAAAAATGTCAAAAAGTGCAAGTCAAGTGTAGGAAATCAATCAGCATCATGATTTGCCCTGTCACATTTATCATCTCGGTATCAATCATTGTTTGAATTTTGTCTTTTAAAGTTCGTCATTCTTTAGTCCTGTGCCATTTTATCTTTGAATGATAAGCACATATTATTAAGTGTCCGAGACAACTTTCAAATATATCTTTAACAATGGTAGGAATTGGGAGTATAGCCCGCAACCCTTAATCTGTCATAAAGTTGGGCTATAGGATCGGCAAAAAGAGTGTATTAACTTGGTGGATTTTTCTAAATCATATCTCAACTTTTGGAAGATTGATTAGATCATTTATTTTTTGGTGGATTTTGATAAGACACTAAAATGTATTTTGGTGTTGGGCGATGGATAGAGGTGGGTACCACATAGTATGATCATGAAGTTTTGTGGAGGATTGGGGAAAATAGGCTTGGGAATAATTTAAGGTTGGAAGGATTTCTAGAGTTGGATAACAATTGGGGGAGAGGTTTTTTTATAATCCTCTCATTGCTTATCATGTTCTCTCTCTCTCTCTTCAATTGGAGAATTTTATTTGTATCATGACCAGGAATGCTAGAATAAAAGGCACAATGATTTTTGGATCAAAGAAAGTACTTGAAGGGAAATAGGAATCAATAAGTTTTGGCTATAGAATATCATGTGACCTTAATATTTCAAAAGTTATTGATGGTGGTTCATATAAAAGAGTCTTAGCTTTGGATTTGCTTACTTTGAACTTTGAAGGCCTTGATACTTCATTGATGGTTGTCTTTCTCTTATTGCTTAATTGTGTCTCAACCAAACCAACCTTGTTATGTGTTAGAGTTCTGGCTATGAACTTTCTCTTTAGCTTATTGTAGAACCGCCCAATAAAGTCACTTACCAAATTATTCTAACATACCCATTTTCTTGTATCCTTCTATGTGTACCACATCAATGTTGGACCCGTAAGTGAACTGACAAAAAGCTTCATTTTAAGACCATAACTTTTTCCTATAACCTCATGCTTATCGAGGTAGGATTTCAGACAAGAATGAGAATTTCCAGACTCATCGTATAATTAAAAGTTCTAGTCCCCAAATTTATCCTTATTTTCTTCTCCTTATTTTAACAAACTATACATCTCGAGATGTTGAGATGACCCTAACTCATGGTTAGAAACCTTTCCTTCTATTTTCTTTTCCATGCATATCTATCAACCCATCGAGTGCTTTTTGTAATGCAATTGAATACTAACTCGAAGATACTTATGCATCACAATCAAATATAGAAAAGACCATCAATATAGGAGACTCTGTAGTATAGGTGGGAGTAACAAAGTCAGTTTTTAATAATGACTCTAGAAAATCTGATGGCATATCAACTGAACTTGGAAGAATAGTCATTATTTCTCTAATTCTTTCTATTTTTCTTTCATACTTTTGATGATTGACTCAAATAGAGTAACTTTGTCTTGATGCAGTTCCAAACTCCCATGCTCAGCTTCACTATTGATAAGGTTGATAAATATTGGTTGACTAACCATTTCTAATGTTCAACATTAGTCAACCTTAGAAAAAATAGACTCATGAATAGGAAAAAGAGTATGTACAAGAGTCTAAGATAAATATTCTATTTATTTGAAAATAATGTGTTATTTTCATTCAAAGTGAATTAAAGTTATGAGAGCTCCATGTGACTTAGAGGTTGTGAAGCTAGAGTATAACACGAATAAAATAACATCAACAATTAATGGTCATGGTAGGAACAATGGTATGTAAATGCTTAAAGCATTGAGTTAAGGAGATTCTAAATGATGAGTTCCTTACAAGATTAAAAATAGGACTGGAACCTCTTCTAAAATAGAAAGATAGAACAAGAGATGATTAGTATGATAACAAAGTTGAGTAAGGAGAATAAATTAGAGAGAAGTTTCGAGTAGGCCATAAGAGTGTATTATTGGGCCTAACATGACAAGAAATTTAAGAGTAAAGAACTCTAAAGGTGGGAAACTCTAACAATAAGGAAAAACTCAAATAGGAACAAGGTAGGTAAGATGTTAACAGATACATAAAAAATTTAATACATAGCAAATAAGATTATGCATCATTTTAGGGTCGTAAACCCCTTTGAACTTGGAGCAAGATTTCACTGCTGAAAATTCAACGCATCAAGGGTGTCAAGACATCCTAGGCTAAATAAAAGCCATATTTCTTAGTTAAAGAATACGCGTCCATGATCTAAAATACAAGAGTGGTTTCATGACATGATTCCCTCAAGTAGATAACTCGAGAGTAGGAAAGCTCACGACTGTCGATGCACCGCACATTAATCGGTTCATGAGACATTTTCTGCAAGGATTTTTTAGAAATGAACGCCCATGAAACCACACAAATATTCTTAAAAGAAAAAGAAAAATAGGTTCTACGTGAAGGAAGGAATAAATGAATTAACAATTAAAATAATGCAATAAACAGATAGCACGTAAATAAAGCAATAACAAATATATAATTTATGATAAGCAGCAATAAAATAAAACAAATAAGTAAATGAGCTAAACATAAATAGATAAGAAAAACAACACATGTTGTAATACGCATAGTAAAAAAATAGATGAAACATGAAAAACATATCAAATATCTAAGAAAATAAATAAGTAAAAAAAGGAGAGAGATAAACAGGGTATAACAAATGACTAAAAATGAAACATATAATGTCAAATAAGAAATCAAATTATTCATTTATGAAAACAAATAAAGGAAAAAGAGAAAAGGGTGATCATGTTAGAATAAAATAAAAGCATCTAAATCCTACTGCCACAAATGTATTTAAAATTTTTAAAAAATCTCACATAAATACAAATACGTAATGGTTAGAAATTAATTATCCATAACAAAGTCGTCATGTTGTCGCACCTTTTTTTTTCGTAAAAACGAGATTTGATGTGACAAATCTTTTTGGATTATTTAAGGAGAAGAGTCAACACCTAACAGAAGTGCACCTTTCCAGGCTAATTATGAACCGTTTAAATAATCTACATCACTAGAAATCAAATAAGGGATCAAATTAACTCAAAAGGAAGGTGTTAGGTGCCTTTTGAGGTCCACAAATATGGGTCCGGGCTGAATTCGTATATTACGTGGGAATTTTATGTGATAAACAAAGATCACTTGCTTTTTATAAACTTGATGTTACTAAGTAATGAAAATAAAAAATAAACAAGACATGTAAACTTAATCATTCCTAATTGTTAATTATCTATGTGATAATAAGACGTAAAAAAAAAAAAGAAAAAATGACCCAGACAAGCGAGGAGATAGAAAGTACAAAATTTATATACAAAAGATTTAGTATATAATAAATATAAACAAACCCGTATAATTAAAATATACAAAATAAAGAAAAGAGAAAGCAAATTCATTAAACAAAGGATTCGTTTTATCTTATTTGGATTAGCGCTAGCTTATTAACGGGTGAAAATGTCGTATGCCCCATTAGTGGATTCTGCTTGGACAACTTCTATCATTTATAACTATCTACCCACCTAATCTAATTTGGCTATTAATGTTAATGGTGTTCTTAAGAAAATGATAAAACTTATGCTCCCTACAATGCCTACCCATCCCAATTTAACATCAAAGAGGCATTGGACTTTCTACTTTTGATCTAAATTTAGACAAAAGAAAACAAAGCTAACTAATTAGACTCAAGATTTGCGTCAAACAATACAACAAGGATTTAACACATAACACATAATATTTTCAAATAAGCCTCTTGATTAATTAAGACTTGATTATGTGATTAACATGCTTAAAAACAGTTCATTATTTCTTATATAACTTAGACCTATAGCATGATATCTAAGAGACGAATAATTGTCTATTGCAAAAACGATTAAATAGACTAACAATTTATTTCAAAAATGTCATAGAAAATTGATCAAAGATGTACAGAAAATTCGTTAATGTATGCAGAAAATTTATTGCTATATGCAGAAAAATTGATTGAATTTTGCGGTAAATTTACTACAATGTACAATAATTTACTCAAAATAACCAGAAAATTTATCAAGGATAGTGCAAAAAAATTAACGAAAAGCATTCAAAAAATCATTCAAAGTGTAGAAAATTAGTGAAGCACAGAAAATTACATAAACTGTGTAGAAAACTTAATTAAATTGTGCAGAAAATTCATTAATTAGTGTGGCAATGTAATCAAACACTGCAGAAAAATAATTAATCAATGTAGAAAATTAAATGACTGTGCAGAAAAATAATTAAATATTGCAGAAAATTATTTTAAAAGTGCAGAAAAATATCAAAAATGCATAAATGTATTTTAAAGTGCAGAAATTATTAAATGTGAAGAAATTTATCTATAATATATTAAAAGTGTGAAGGTTTTTAGAGATATTATTTGAAAATTTTGCCGTTCATTAAATTATTTTGCTTTAGACAAAATAGCCTTTTCACCTTTTTTGTTATTATTTTAATAATATTAAATATTGACTATATTACCAAAAAAATAAAACCTCTCCTCACAAAAATATAATTCCTTTTTCACCATCTAAAAATCCTAATCATATCCAAAAATCAAAAAAATATAAAAACAAAAAAGTTTTCTTTCCCAACCTGAAACCAAAAAATATAGTAATTAAAAAAAAACCAACAAACCAACGTGAAATCCCCAACTTGAAACCAAACGAATAATTTTTTAAAAGAAACCACCCCAATGTGAAACCAAAAAAATTATGTAATAATAAAAAAATATAATTGACAAAAACCCCACCCCTAACGTGAAAACAAAAAAAATATAATAATAAAAAAATAACCCTTCTCCTAGCACCTTTTGTCCAAAAAAAAAAACCCAAAAACCTTTCCTATCTTTCATAATAGTTTTGTTCACAATGAATTTTAGTTATAACTTTTTTTGATTTGATTATTTAATATAAATAAGAATTCATAATATTTAACACTTCTAAATAAATTAGAATTTTAACTTATCTAAAAAAAAATTCTACAATTCTACCTAATTAATATTTTAAATAAAAATTTACAAAAAACATAGCTATACTTTTACTTTTTCTTCTTATTTTGTTAGTAATTGAAGTTGTCTTTTTGTGTGTATATTCACTATTATCATCTCCTTCATCTTTCTTTATTCCTCTTGGTTAATAGCTTTAATGATTATATATAAATTATAATTAAATAATTAACAAGAAAATGAGTTCTCCTTTTCTAATAATTTCTCATATTTTTCTTTCAATGGAAATTTTTTAATCAAAAATTAAAATAAGCATGTCGCCACCGAATGAAGTGGACGAAAACATCAAAGGTTTGTCTCTTTCTTTATTCCTCTTTTTTTTGTTTAGCTGTGACTTTGTTTAATTGTGTTATTTAACTATTTCGTTAGTATTATAGTTGAATTTTAATTAAACTTATTAGTAGAGTTCTAAATATAAGGTTATGATGAGTATTGAATCTTGATACACATAACTTTTGCTTGAAAGATGAACATATAAATTTAGGATAACAGTCGAATCTTTCAATTTTGAGCCTACTAATTAAGTTTGAAAGTGGATCAAGTACATTATTCATTGTAAATGGAGTTTAATATATCTACTTACTATTCTAAAATTCTAAATATAAAAGTTAGTTGATAAAAATATCTCTGGAAAAATATTTTCAATATATTAAAAATAATTGAGAAATTAATTGGGTTGAACAGATTAGTTAGCAAGCTTTTGAAGAAGTTGACAAGCCTAAATAATTCAAACAAAATGATTTATTTGATATGCAATTGGATAAGTTGGAAGAAGAGATTGAGAAGACTAAAGAAAGAGAGAAAAGCCAAAGAAGAATGGCTCAAGGAAGGACTAAAGAGAATATACTTTTCTTTGTAAACTTTTTTAGGTTTAAACTAATACCTGCTTTTCGATTCGGTTGGCTAATTTCTACTTTGGATAATACCTTAAAGTTGTTCAAATGTCAAGATGCTAACAAAAAAAAATACAATAAACATTTTGAAAGATTGTCATACTTTTTACATTTTAAACATTTTAAAAAAAATAAACTTACTAAATTGAGATATATGCGGGAGGCACGTATATCTAAACAGTTTTAAAAAATACAAAATTTATTTAAAAATTTCATAAGTCTATTCTAAAGTGTAGAAAATTATTGAAAGTACTGAAAACTAATTTTAATAGGTTTAGCATTAAATCATACTCCCAAAAATATGATTTCTAGCTGAAAAATAATCATGTCAAAATTTTAAATATTAATCCTAGAACATGTCGCCAAGGTGATAAAGTAGCTCAATTAATATGTTAAAATTTGTTACATATCCTATAGGCATGGTATCTAAGGGGTAATATATTAAAGTCATAAAATCCCTGCCCCTCATAAGTGGTCCCCGTAGTTTTATTATGCATAGATTTTATACAATGTTCATTACAAAAATAAGTGAATGAAATAGAAAGTAAACAAATAACTAAAAACTAGTTGACAAACCTTTATCGTTCCCTCATGTCCCAAGCAACTCTTCTTTACCTCCAACCTGTGAACACAAACAAAACACCAAAACATACTCGAAATTCAAAACATATATTTGGCAACACATAACTATCCTTTAACGTTGTCGAGATCCTAAGGATCTCAAGGATCCCAGAAGGCTCAAGCCAAAGAGTTTATGCGATGCACAAACATTATTTCATAGTTACATACAATAACAATTTGGTGGGGAAAACTCTTAATTACAAATAAAGAAGGGAAATATTTCAAACCAACAAAAGCAAATAGCATAAACATCCAATAGGTCACAGAAATGCACAAAGGAGTAGGAGGATTATGAAATTAAGTATTTAATGTACGCAAATTGAAATAAGATAATAATATCATAGGATTAATATGAACAAAAGTAATACTTCGTTAGAGAAAGCTAACTGATTAGCAGCGAGAATATTAAATATAAAAAAAAAATTGTGCTTCAAAAGTAAGAATTGATGATAATAGTTAGTAGTCGAAGCAGGCTCACATCCGAAAGAAAAGAAATATTTTAAGTATGGATGGGATTAATGTTATTAAATATCCAGTACTTAAGAGTGAGAATAAATATGTCTCATAGTAGGAGTCAAACTCTGTCATAAATAATGAGAAAAAGTGTTCTTTATATAGTGAAAACATGACAATTATTAAAAGAAATAGAATAACTAAGAGTGGAAATTAAAAAATTCTTATTCCTTAATTAACTTAGTCAAATCAATTAGGAGAGAAAATCTTGTCATGTTTACCATAAACAAGAAGTAAAAATCTTTCAGAACCAAAAAGGGTAGGAGAATATGTAAGGAGATAAGACTAAGTAACTTACCAAAAATATACAAGCAATGAAGCTGTCACACAATTTGAGAACTACACATAAAATCATCAAAACATAATTCTCAATCAGGAGTAAAATGTTCTAGGTTTTACAAAAATTAAACAAATACTAAAGTCATCTCATTAATCAAAGGAAAAGTAAGAGGATGGAAGATAACTCATAAAATCTTTTAACTAAAATCAATAAAATTAATTTTAGCATTAGATTAGTCCTAACATTATCAGAAATAAGACAATTAGAAGTCGTCACACTATTGAAAACTAATTAGGACAGAATGAAATACCGAATTACTAAAATTAGCATGCAAAGTTTTCATAATTGATTCAAGAAAGGAAAGGGTTTGATCAAATCTAGTTTAATTATGTCAAAGGATTGAAGTCCTAATAAGGTAAATCATGAACAACACACATATAACATATTACATATTGGTCATAAGTAAGCATCAAAATTGAAACTCCAACTAAATATGTGGGACCTCTACAAAGTAATATTTAATAATTCAACAAGTTTTTGCTAACGAGTAAAAGACTAAAGAATTCAAAATTGGACAAAAATCAGCTTCATAATGGCAAAATTGATGAGTGGTAAATTTATCACTCATTGACATCCAAATTCGTGTACATTACTATGGTTAAATTGTGTAAATATGGAAATTTTTCTATTTGAATACACTAATTCTCATGGTTTACAGTTTTATAGGTAATTGAAAGAAAAGAAGTGAAGTAAGATGAACAGAGAAAACAAAGGACAAAGTTAATGCAAGAGCTGAAAAATTTGGAGTAGGGATGGACCCTCAAGTACCGTGATCACAGTCAGAGGGTTGCGATCGTGACCAGTCAAAATACGATCAAAGAATGGAAATCGCGAGGGGATCACCGCTATTGCGAGAGTCATGATGCGATGGCATAGCCAAATTCCTAGGGGTGGTTTCATAATTTCAAGCAGTTGAACCCAATTATCTAAAGGGTAAAACCTTTACACATTTAAGACATCTTTGAACTAGAATTCAATTTTTGTATTGACAAAAACCCTACCAATTTAGGAAAGACAATTGTTTCTAAATTTCCAAGATATTTTTATTTGTGAACTGAGGTTGAAGCTTGAGAATTATTCTTGTTTTGTTATCAATGGAAGTATTGAGTGCATAATTGGGTATATTTTTTTTCTCTAATCTCCTGAGTAGTTGAATATTTATCTTGGGGTTATGCTTCATTAGTGTGTTAAAGTGTATGGGTGTTGATTTCTAGTCTTAATTATTAGTTATTGATGTTTATTACTCTTGATTTAATTAATAGATGTTGGTGAAAACCTTAAGTTGACTTCGATCCTTCATCATCCTTGAAAGAGGAATATACGTGATGTGTAGTAGTGAACAACTATTTGATACTAGATATGTCCTTAGCATTATCTTAGAAATAGGGATATTTTGTGTGTAGCTAGATTTATTGGCATCATCCTAGAAATAGGGAGTTTTTGCTGAGATTTTGGATTGGTGAAATTGGTACACTCATGAGGTACTCAAAAGAATCCATGAGTGTAACTTAGTGTGTCGTTGAAATTCCCACATTAATAGTTAAAATCTAGCCTAACTATATCTTTAACTAAGAAAAGGACTAACCCTCAATCACCCATGCGTGTATGACCCCTTGGATAAGTATAACCCAAGACTCTTCTCTCATTAGATTGTTAACAATATTTTTTTCTCTCATCTAGTGTTACAAGATAATTTTGTTCAAGCACATTTCAAATAATACACTTCAATTTAATTTGTGTTTTATTTTAAGTGTATATTGCGGTCAACGCTTAGTTACTTTCAGCATATATAGCATTCGCATACTAAATTATACTTCTCGTGGATTCAACCACAATCTAAGTTGGGTTATTATATTGACAATGATTACCTTTCTCCAAAATAATGGAGTAAGTCGATCATTATTAAAAATGCCATCGTTGTCGGGGAGTGAAACTTAGTTTTCACTTGTGTGATGTTGATAGTAACTTTGGGTTTACCCATTGTGTTTGTTATTTACATTTTTTGTTGTTTTGGTTTCTTTTATAGATGAGTTTAATAGCGTCCACGACATAATGAGCGAACATGGAAGCAATACTGGGACCTTTGATGGTCCCTTTGATTATGAAGACCACCTCTATGATGTAGGGCATGCTATTGTCGTCCATATATTACCAAATGAAAGAAATAGGGTATTCCACATCATGAGTGTAATGCTCCACTTTCTACAAGTTAAAGGTCTCTACATAGGTCAAGCTTATGAAGATCTAAATCTACATTTGAAGAACTTTGTGGAGGTGTATGCCCCACTTGAAATTGGTCATATCACTCAAGATTCCTTATGATTACACCTATTTTAATTATCTCTAATAGGTGAGGCAGTGCTGTGGTTATAGTCTCTACCCACTGGGTCCATCACAACATGGGTCGAACTTACCGATGCTTTCTTAGATTGATATTTCCCATCATAAAAAATATTACAATTGCGAGACAAAGTCATAAATTTTTGTTAACTCAATGGAGATCCTCTATATGATTTTGGGGGAGATTTAATGAAAATCTTTTGCAATGTCCTGACCAAGAAGTACAAAATAAGATGCTCCTCTAAATGTTCTATATGGCATTGGACCAACTAAATAAGACCGTGGTGAATAATATGATTAGTGGATCACTTTATAAGTGTTTTCATATTATTATATAATTGGCAATGCCTGTTACAAATATGGTCACACTTTTAGAATATGGGTATTTTTATTATTTTTAAACAATAATTTACGAGTACTACCTTATAACTTTTTAAAAAATTACGCTAAAATCTGATATTTCCTCTAATATTTTTAACACTAAAATATTATATTTCCTCCACTATATTTCCCTCTTCTAATTTCTAATTACCAAAAGATAATAAAATATTAGTCAAAAACCAATTCTAATAAATAACATTCAGCTAAAAAATAACACTAACACGCGCACAATAAAACATTTTTTTTGCAAAAATATCTAGGGTTGCAAGAAAACACAAATTATGGTCAAAATTATCTAGGCTTCCCTCAACTCAAAGTCTTAATAGTTGCATCTAAGAAAGAAGAAGCAGATTGAAGACTGCTACTGACGAAGAAAAGGCATTTCTACCATTGTGAGGAGAAGGGATCGGTGCTTATAGTCCACCAGAAGGGTATGTTAATTCCTTTATTCATTTTCTAATTTAGTTCATAATGTTACTGTATTTTATTGTTCTTGTAACCATTTTTGTTGTGGGGTTATTAATTTAGTTCATTATATTACTATATTTTTGCTTTTTGTTTGCTATTCATGTAGTCATTTTTGTTGTGGGGTTCTTGATTTAGTTCATATCTTTCACAATCGAAAGAGGCTTCACAGCTATTGATACTGGAGGTGATGATTTTGTGATAAATAATTTTTGTATGCTGAATTTTACCATCTTGGATATGTTTTATTTTGTATTTAATTTCATGCGTAGTGTAAGCATCCAATATTTATTGCATTTGCTGTTGTTTTAACGATGATTTTCCCATTTGTTTTTTTTTATTTCTATTAGATTTGAAGTCTTGATATCCTAGCTGGTAGTTTGAGCATATATGTGTTTTATTTGCCAAAGGTAAAATTCTATATTATGAACAAACAGGAGAGATTATGGGATTGTTCCTTATACTTAGTTGTTCTATGCTACTTAGTTTCACTATTGATAGACTGTCTAGTAGTCTGTTTTGTCATATCCTAGGCCCGGTCGTCATCTAATTTGGAGCCTTCAACGATAGCTTGTGTCATCTCCAAGTCTTTACTCCATCTTATATTCTCAGGTCCCTCTCTTATATCTTCAGGATCTATTAATTGGTTGCTCACAATAGGATTGTAGCTGATATCCTCAAAAAACATTTCCTTTGCCTTATTTCTTGCTACTTTCCTTGCTAGGTCCGGATCGAGCTCAAAATTAGGTTTTTATCATTTTTTTTGTATCTATTTTCTTGATAATTCCATCGTTTTCCATCTATTTATTCATCATGATCATATAGTTTGGGATACTCACTTTGTTAGAGAATTTCTTTTTCCGGTTACTTCACCAAATTCTAGGCTTTTCAACTTGGATGTGGTACTCTGCCTCTTTGTGTTGATTATTATTGAGGTTGGACATGTCTAGAGCTTTCACCCTTTTGTTGTTCTTTAGTCCTATTTTTTTCTTTTTCTTTATGGATTTTTGATGCTTTATTCTTTCCACTTAGTCATTTCTAACTTTGTTATGGTTCAGAACAGTACTTGTGGTGACTTTCTCCTCAACACAATCTGCTTGGGCTTCTGAGGATTCCATAACTTCATCTATTTTTTTGTTTTCCATGCTATCATCGGTTCCACTGATATAGTTTATTTTTAAGTATTCTAAATTCAAGCAACATTTGATTCTTCACATTGTTCGTGTTGAATTATGATGCATATCACTTAGAATTGGATGGGACTAGAGATTTCATATTATCCCTCTATGACTTTAAACCTTGTTAATTATATTCTTATGGTAAATAAATAGGTGCATCATGGAATTATGGTCTAAAAAACATATGACATAACAACAAACATTTTACCTGTACTTCTCTAGTTAGCAAAGCACTAGCAATCTTCAAAGTTTGCTCCTTTAAGAAAGATATACTAACACCAAAATTTCTTACCAAAATAGTCCCTTAATAGTAGATTATTAGTAAAAGTCTTGAATGGATAAACAATCGAGAATGTAAAATCTAAAGGGATCATGAAGATTCACTAGCTAAGCTTGAGACCTTTCATTTTCCTTTTCCTTTTACACTACTTACTCTGCTTTTTTATCAGATTCATCATACTATTCCCTTATCCTCTTTTGCTCAATAGGATGGGGTTCTGGGCTACATTGCACAAGGTTTCTTCATATTTGTCTTGGAATTAAGCTAGTAGATCACAGTGCACTTTTAATTGTTTTCATGCACTATTCTAATAGTCCACATAGTTTTCTTTGAACTGCTTTTTTGGGATGAAACTTTATTATTTACTATACAAAGTTAACTTTATTATCTTTCATAAACTTTTACGTTTACATAAGAGGGTAACATTAGTATAACATAAAACCATCTATTCAGGTGAACCAAATCCAGTAATATCAGAATTCCTCTTCACCTCAGCATAATAATGCTGACAGAAGTTGTAACAAAACTATGTGGAGTGTTAGAATAGTACATAAAACAAATTATCGGTGCACTATGATCTGCTGCTTAATCCCAAGACAAATGTACTCCTACATAACTAAAAGTAGTCAGTCTCACTTAAGAGGGAACTTACAATTCACAATATTAGGGAAAATAACAGAAATTTCATACTTAGCATCTAATAGTTTGACTTTTTCTTTTAGCTATTATGCGCACCTATATAACAAGAAATAGTAGATACAATCATAATTATTGATTTATGTAGTTCTAATTAACCAATTAGGTTTACGACGAAACCTAGAAATCGAACATTAATCTAATTTGAGCACATACTGGGGTTGCACTATTCTTTCTTTTGTTTTTAGAAATCTGATTGTCAAGTTTTCTTTAAAGTGTTTTTGTTCGAGTTGGAATTTTGTTATCTTAATGCTTACTTTGTTTCTATATATACAGGTGTATCTAGTACAACATGGAATATAAAGCACAACAATTTTGGTTATAACTAACTAATAAAGTATATAGAATTAAAAAAAGTGCAAAACCTACTTCTAACAGTTGGTGTATTTTCCCTATAGTATAATAATTTCTCTATAGTATTAGCAATAAGTAGCATATAAACTTCTATAATTTCAGATTTTATTTTTTATTAAAATTTGATAATTTCCCTTGAGGATAATCACGATATCATTATCTCTTGACATTACTTTTCCTTAAATTTCTTGGAATCAATTTTGATCCAAGCTAACTAAGTGCAACTATGCAACTTAATAGATATAAGGTTGTTTGATTTGATCAAGTATCTTTCTACTCCATACTTCTCCTGTCTTTTCAATTACTATGCATATTGAAGTTTCTAGTGATGTGAATTAACAACAACTTTTATCTTTATAGAAGGACTATCTCCAGGTGCTCATATCCTCCTTAATAGTTTATTTGTAAATCACGCAACTAAACCTACTCCTACTTGTCCACCAGTTGTTAAGGTTAGTTATTTCATCCCTTTTTCTTTCTTTTCTTCTTAACATAATGATAGTATAGGGGTTAAGGATTTTGTAAGTATTATGTTGTGCATCCTATGCTAACTAGTTTCCACTAGAAAATGTTTATCAGTTTAACGCTTGATGTTTCATGTTTCTTCCAATCTATATTAAAAAACAAATAACATTTGAAGGGTTTGTTCACCTTTTCTTTCTATTTTAGAATATAGTTTTTGTTTTTAATATAATCACAAATTCCTATCTACAAAATGGGACAAATGGATAGTTTCCATTTTGTATCTTCTTGTTCTATTTTTGGTGTTCGAATAAACTAGGATCATTCTGCCATACTAAGTTAAACAATAATTATATTGTAGAGATTTGTTAAACAACACTCAAATTGATATAGCTTGATCAAGTATGTTTTGTTTCACTACAAAATCATGCATCTTTAATTCACCTCAATTCGGTTAACTTTATGCTCTCCTGAAAATTACATGCTTTCTTTATATGGATATGAATTTGTTAATTCTGTATTTACTTGAATTATAGTTAGTCATGAATGTACTGAGCGCAGTTAGGATCTGTGAGATTTACATATAAAATATAACTATATTTTGTATTAGTCAATCATATTACTTGAATACCATAATTCTCTTTTCCTAGTTTATGCCTACACTTGCATTAACAAATGGCTCCTCCAGAATTTTTATTCGATCATATTACTTGAATACCATAATTTGTAATAGTGATTAGTATTAAGTCACTCATCTTCCATGGATTAAGGCTAGACTCCAATGATCAAGAAGCTGAGCATAACTATCATCCATTTAGTTTAATGAGTTACATTATCGGTTCATCAAAGAAATGCTTTTTGATTTTCAATTATTTTGAATTCATCCTTTAACTTTTCATAACTAACTAAAGTACTTATCATAGGAACATCATTTAACATCACTTGTGTGATGTTGATAGTAACTTTGGGTTTACCCATTGTGTTTGTTAGTTACATTGTTTGTTGTTTTTGTTTCTTTTATAGGTGAGTTTAATAGCGTCCACGACATAATGAGCGAACATGGAAGCAAGCTAAGACCTTTGATGGTCTCTTTGATTATGAAGACCACCTCTATGATATGGGGCATGCTATTGTCATCCATATACTACCAAATGGATGATATGTTTTGGGAGGTTGGGAAAAACCTTTTTCTGGAAAATCAGAGAAAATTTCTTAAGTTTTACCTTTCTAATATGTCTCTGATTCATTCTTTTTCTGTAATAGGATACTACTAATGCTATATTGTAGTGGGTTTCTTCATTTTTTGTTCTTGATAATCTCTTTATTGCTCTAGTTTTCCATTTTCTTTCATTTGCTTCATCCATTTCTATTTGTTCTTGCCTGCATTCTTGGCTACAATATTGTGTATCCCCTCTGTAATCAAAAAAAGAATTTCACTCCAATCAGATCAAGACTTGTAAACATAATTATTATAGGTTTAAGATCTTTCTTTCTTGATTTACAATAATATCCAGTGTAATTTCACAAGTGAGGTCTCGTTACAAATAATTAGTAATTTATATAGACCATAAGCCAAGACTGTGTATATGTTATCTTTCCCAGATCTAGTAGTATTTTGGTTGGGCTTGTGTGTTGATGTTGGAATCATTGATTCTAGTGATGATGGATCCTGTTTTGGGGAATGAGAGAAAATTAGTAACACCAAGTGTGAAGGATAAGGCGAATGAGATTACAGAGACATAGAAGAAGAGTTTGGATAAAAGAGAAGAGATTGAAAATATGAAGACACCAAATGTGCATACTTTCTTGCAGCATTTGTTCACTTTTGATGTAATTAAGGATGAAGATTTTGATTTTTATAGAAAACTACTTGTTGGATCTTCTTGAAGAAAATAGATACCTAAACTTGCTATCTCTCTTGGACTTGGTGATAAAATGCCTGGTAAATTTTTGTATTTTGTTTATAACTTTTTATTTATGGTATTGATTTGGCTTGAAATATATGAGTAATTTGTCTTCCATGGTCCTTGTGCTTTGATGAACTGGCTTGGAATTTAGGGGTATTCTTCCATGTGATGGATCTATACTTATGTGATTTTGAGGGCATTAACTATGTAGTGCAATATCTATCATTTTGTCCTCATTTTTTTCCAGTTTTGAGTTGGCATTCCTTCAAGGATGTTTTCTTAAAGCTAAATTAGACTACTCCATAATGATTTTTGCTATTGGTTTTAGGAAATCTTACTTTTTAAGGGAATTTCTGTATTTATTTGAAGGGAGGAGCAACTTCTAAGGTGCCTCCTAGAAGATAATATGTCTTCATCCTTTCATTTTATGCTAATATGGTCTGCTTAATTGTTGTGATCTGAGAGTGTTCTTTCTCTATGCGATAGATCTTATCTTTACTACATATGAGAGTCCCATTTGGTATTTAGGTGTTTTGTCTTGGTTGGCTGTCTCTTTGTTGTAGAACACTTGTCTAGTAATTTCAATTACTTCTGTTTGTGGTTGAGTTCAAGTTCTGTATTTTAAAAATAAATATCTAAAACATGTACCCCGAGATCCAACTTTCTCATCTCCAATCTTTATTGCATTGTAAAAATATGCATTACCTTTGCTTCTTCTGTGGAAACATAATGTCTCATCTTATGACAACTAATAGGCTTGTCCAATTACATGCCAAATGTTAAGTGACCATTTGTTTTTTTGGAGCAGTTGATCTAGATTGGTTATGGCATTGAGTGGTTTTTTGGATAAAGGGCTCATCTGTCTTGTCCAAGAACATTACTAGTGGTTACTTTAGTTAAATTTTTTTTAAGTTCTCCAATCAATTGGTCTTTAACTCAGAAGTCTGGAAAGGTTTATCTAATATCCAAGATCAGCCATTGTATAGCTGTTGTTGTTAGCTTTGAGACAACCTTAATTGATATAGCTAAACATGCTTATAGGGAAGGGGTGGAAGGGGAAAGTTGAGATTTCTTGGTCATTCCTTTTCCCTCATTTAATGTTCTCCCTGATTTTTGGTTCATGAAAAGGTACTTTACCTTTCGAATTCACAAAAAACTTAAATCTTGAACTTCTAACTTGATTGAATGAATTAAAAAAACTTCAGATTCACATACTTCCTCATTCCAGATCAAAAAAATATGTGAATATTTGTCAAGCATAATTTTTTCTAACAGTTTATTTATTTTAGATGTGTAGGGAAACTGCGGGTGATCAAATTTTAATGGTGGCCACCACAAGTGATCAAGTCAATCTAGATTGAAGCGAATAATGAAGAACTTTTTCAGCTATTCTAATATATGTTTAAATACATTTAGTTTTGTGTGGAACTTGGTAAAAGTTTTTAAAATATTGTTTTCTAATTAGTATGTGTAATAAAAGACATATTTTTCTGAAGTTCATTGCAAATCTATGCATTTGAATTATTTATTACCTAATTGGTATGTGAGATTATATATATGTAATATGATTAGTGATGTATACATTCGGACAAAAATAATTATTTTTTAGGTGTAAAGCTATTTTGGTAAAATGTAGCTTGAACTACCATATTGTAAATAATATTGCCATACTTCAAAAGTGTGGCTTTTAAATTAAATTGTGGAAAGTACCTAAAATATACTTAAACTTTACAAGTGTTGTCATAGAGGATGTATAAAAGGCTACGATTTGGAAGTATTACCAATAATAAGGACAAAGTCACATTTTTTAAGTGTTGTTATAGAGGTGCTATAAAAGGCTACGCTTGTAAAGTGTACCCAATAACAAAGTAAAGACAACACTTAAAAAAATACCTTTATATGATAAATGTGTAGCAAATTGGAAGCTATAAAGTGTGGCCTTTGCCCTTTAATGACCACAGATTTTAAACGTAGCTGATATGGCAACACTTGAAAAGTGTGGACCAAAATCAAAGGTTACGCCTTTATAGGCCACCCCCAAAAAAGTGCTTCCTAAAGTCTAAAAGTGTATACCTTGATCAAAGGCCACACTTTTTACTACTTTAGGCCACACTTTACATGGGTGGTAGTAGAAGTAAAATGTTGTAATGTGTTTTAGCAATTGTGACCAAAATAGGTAATGAACTTGGTGTATAATAGGTTGAAGTCAATGAAAAGTCTCTTGATGATCAAATTAACACAAAGAAGAATCATGTGGATGTGTCAAATGATGAGACTCGAAAGTCTTAAGAAGGGGATAAAGAAGAATCAATGATAATTGAAGAGATGGTTGATAAGGAGGGAACTCCTAAGGTAGTTGAGGGCAATTTACTTCAATATGACCCCTTGTCTCAAAGAAAGTTCCTTCTCCATTCCTACAAAGTCTCAAGAAAAAGGAGGAGAATATTAACCTCAAGAAGTTTCTCACCAAGCTTGGCAATATTTTAATCAATATCCTGCTGCTAGAAGCCATTCAAGAAACTGTAGGGTATTCTAAGATAATGAAGAAATTGATATCCAATAAACGCCTTGTGGATAGTGAGACCATTGAAGTGACCCATGGTTATAGTGCTATCATAACTAGTGCTTTGATGAAAAAAAGAAGAAGATCTGGGAGCCTTCACAATCCTTTGCACCATTAGGACACACAAATTTGAAAAACCCTTATGTTCCCTTGGTGCAATAATCAATCTCATGCCATATACAATCAATAAAAAACTTGGTATTGGCACTCCTACTCCCATAACAATGAGGTTTCTAATGGCAGATCGCTCTATCAAGAAATTGGTTGGAGTTTTGTATGATATCTTAGTAAAGGATGATCATTTTATTTTACTGGAGGACTACATTGTCCTAAATTATGAAATCAACCAAAAGTACCATTATTCTTGGGAGACCCTTTTTATCAATCGTAAGTGAAAATTTTAATATGGAGCAAGGAAAAATAAAATTTTGGGTTCAAAATGATGAAGTGTCCTTTTTGGTATGTAAAACCTAGAAACAACCAATAGAACTACAAGTGATGTCTGTCATCGATATACTGGATACAGAAGTAGATGAAGGTTCCCTTAAGGATCTATCTTGAGGATTAAATAAAGTCGTGCTGCGATGTTCAACTAGGCGTAAGATGGGAGGCAACTCATCATGCCACAAAAGTGGTGCATATCATTTATTTTTTATTTTTAGAATATATTATGTTTTATTTTGATTGATCCATGCAAATTAGGTACCCAAAGGGGTTATATTTGAATGATGTTGAGTAATGGTAAGTATGATAAAATTAAGATGGGGTTGAAATAGCTAAAAAAGTAGGGGAACAAGAAATGCTCTCAAATTTTGCCATCGCATTCCAAGGCCCGCAATCGCGACCAAGGATTTTTTTTTTAAAAATGAATTGATTCTTCTCCCCAACTCAAATCAAACCATACCCCGTCTAAAATTTCTCATGATTGCATTCATCCCGTGCATGTGATTGAAGCCTCCAAAGTGCATATGCATCTCCTTATCATATCTTTATTTAGTATATGGTCTAAATTTTTCTCTCGTAGAGGTAATGATGTGGCTTAGTTTGCATGCTAGGACCAATGCCTTAAATTGTTGTTTACTTTCTCGATTATGATATTTATTTGTTCTTTGGGAATAATTGGTTGTTGTTATTTGTGCGCACACGATTGGGGAAGTCTTAAGTACCCAAAATCGTGCAAAATTATGATATGTTGCTTGTGCAATCCAAGTGTTTGGTGAAATTTCCAAATGAACTTCTTGATTCATTTCATCGATTGAATTGTAGTGAAACACCTTAGGTTTCTGGCCCTTGGAAAATTTCTTAAATTTTTCGTCTGTGGACAGGATACGACTAAGGGAAAAGACTCTTACACTAAGATACGAGTGGTATGGGTTAGTTATATACTTACTAGTATTGGTTGGTGGGTTGGATTTGTTTTTTCGAATTGATATGACTTAGGTGTTACGAGTCATATCGGTGGATACAGGTTTTTAGGTTACTTAATATAATCTTAGACTTGGTAGACTAAGTTAGATATGAGTACGAGTAGCTCACCATGAGCCGTAATCTAGGGTATTACCATGGACTCGTATGATGGGCAGTGTTCAATTTTATTTATATTCTATTTTGCTAGGGGTACGAGTAAAGGGTATGGATAGTATTCTTGGGTACGACTTAGTTTGGGCTTAGTTGTACTCATATTGGAGGGTACGACTGATATGAATAGTCGTACCCATCTAACAAAATTTTTGGGAGTTTAAGTGAGGGAAATTTATACATTTCCCTACTTAATCTAATAAGGCCCCATGACTTATATTCCTATTGGGAGGTTATTTCCCCTATTATTCTATTCATTAACACTTAGAAACATCTCATAAACACTCTATAATTCCCTATAAGGCTTTTGGGCAATGGAAGGCTAGGGTTTCATCTGAAGGATTAACTTGGGGCTTGTGTTGGTGATTTCTCTACATCATCTTCTTAGTTTAAGGCATGTTTACTTCCCTCATTGTTAGTTCCAACAAATTGCATGATTTTATAAAATATTTTCATTGTTTGATTATTGTATAGTTTTGGGTTTTTAAATATATTTCGGTTATAAATGATTGGTTATGGTTTTCCTAAGTTTTAATTATTCTTTTATTTGCTTTAATGGTAGTTTTGGATAATTGGTTGCATAGGAATGTTTATTTGGTAATTGGCTTTGATTTTTGAAATACTGTACCCCCAATATGTTTGTTAAGTTGCCTATAAGAATGTTTTCATAACATTATCGGATTTTAATGGAACTTATGCATGGTTTAAACTTTTTAAAGAAATCCTAAATGGTTGAATGGTTTGAAATGGTTAAAATGAAATGGTTTTAGTTTTAACAATCATTCTTGTGGGGTATAATGGAATCCCCCAAGTAATCATAATAATGGAACACTTGTGGGGTACATGGGACTCCCCCAAGTTAATTGGAAATATGATCTATGGGTACTGGGGAATCCCTTGATCTTGAAAATATTTGTCTAAGGACAATACTTACAAGTTATAGTCAGTATGATGATACCACTCTGTATAGCCTCAGTTAATAGTAATGGTTTAGTTGGTTGGAAATGGTTTTCATTGGGCAATAATCGCGGGGTGTGATAGCTAATTGTAAAGGTGGGAGTTCAGTAAATAAACACTGGAAACTCATGTTTACTGACATGAGGGGTAGGTCATGGTGACCTTATATAATACTATGGTGTACATGGGAATCTTCTAAGTACACTGTACATATGTTTTATAGATGATAAGGGTACTTGGGAATCCCCTACTCTAATGGTATCTCTGGTTCATGCGGCTACAAGCATCAGGGACCATTTAGGGGGTTACACTAGACCCATATAGCCCGTGGGTGATTAAGTATGGTTAAACTAAACTTACCCAGATTAATGTTTTTAAATGCATGCTAAACTTGGTTCCCTTCACGACATAGTTATATATTTATATAAGTATGGTTTGTATGCATATGGATGGTTTCCTTGGTTTATTTAAATAACATTAGTTTATCCTTATCTTTAGATCATGCTAGAGTTTACCTTTTAACCTATCTTTGGGCGGCTATATCCCCATGTGATGTAGGAACCTACAATTCTATTCCTTCTGTGTAGTGATTAAACTTTAGGATTAACTATTGGATTGAAGTGGTGAGCTTTCATATTTCAGGAAGGCAACACTTTATAGATGTTATTTCCTACTTTGGTTGATTTATGGATATTAGTTTTTTCTATGGTTGGGGGCATGTCCTAACAAAAATTTGGTATTCTTTTGGTTAGACACTTTCGTGAAACTACTATGGATAGGTATGAGGAGGTTCTGTATTCGTGTCAGCCTTAGTATTGGCATTGGCATTAGGGATGATACCGTAGGAATAAATTTCTCACAATCCATTCTCTTTTATTTTGGGATTACATATTACTATTATGGAACTCATATGGTTATGGTTTGGATTGTGGATTGATTGGTATTGATTATCGGTTAGGTATCGAATGGTTGGACTCGTTTGGGTGGTCATGGATATAGACCTATCCTAATGTCTTGGATTATGTAATAATACGATGCTGTTATATGTTTGAAATTTATATAATTTAGGATATACGTAGGTCGATTGGGTTGAGTAATAAGGGTGGTCTCCAGTCCTGGTTAGACTTGTGATATACATTATGACAAGGCCCTCGGTTGGGTCATGTCAAGTTGGTATCAGAGATTTAGGTTCATGGTTAATTTGGAGTCCACAAGACGTGTCTAGTTGAGTTTATTTTACGGGTGTGTAGCATTCCACACTCATAGGAGATAGGCTACGAGGCATTTAGGAATGTTTCACTTTCTTGGTTTTCTATTTTTAAGAATGGAGTCTAAGTCTTAGCATTTTCTATAATCTTTGTTTTTTCATTTTTCAAATCATACCTCGATGATCTGGAACATAAGGAAATTCTTCTGTCCCATCTGGGGATGATGTTGATGGGGTACGCCCTACACCTGGAGTTCATACTTGATCTTAGGGTCTTATCCCTGATTGTTCTGGCGTTCCCCCAGTTGCTACTAGTTCTCCTCAAAGTGAGGTGGCTAATGTAGAATTTTGTCAGTCGATTCATACTATTGCTCAGTTTATTGTTGCTTAAGATGAGCGTGATGCATCTAGTGTTTTATCTGCTGAGGCCATAAGAGTTGGCCAATTTATGAAGAAGAATCCTCCTACTTTTACTGGAGTAAAGGCAGAGAAGGATGCTCATGTTTTCTTAGATTAAATAGAGAATATTTTCAAGGTGATGCTGGACACAAATGTGGATGGGGTGAACTTTCGCTATTATTAACTCAAGGATGTTGCGTACCAATAGTACAAGGAATGGCATAGAGATAAAGGTGATGTGGAGGAACTATCTTGGTGGGAGGCCTTTTCTAATGCTTTTTTGGGTCACTTATTTCCTTAGGAGCTGAGGGAAGCAGAGATGGAAGAGTTTATAAATCTTAAGTAGGGAAGAATGTCTATCTAGGAATATGCCTTGAAGTTCGGTTAGCTATCAAGGTATGTTCCAGACTTAGTATCTGATATGAGAGCAAGGTTGAAAAAGTTCACTTTTGGGCTATCTCGAGATTTGATCCTTAAAAAAAAGACTTCTTTGCTAATCAAGGATATAGGTATTTCAAGGTTGCTTATCCACATGCAGCAGGTGGAGAATGAAAAAAAAAATAGGTAGAGTTTAGGGAAAGGCAAGGTAAGAGGAGTGGGTTCTCTAAGCAGGGTGGTTCTCAGTAGCAGGGTGGTCAGGATGGCAGTAAATGGTTGAAGAATAAGTGAGGGAGTTATGGATCCTTCTCTACTGTTAGCGCTTCTTACTCGAAATAATCAAGTGATAGACATCAGCAAGGTGATTATAATTTTTGGGCACAGGGTGCCCAATCTCAGTGAGTAGGGCATAGTTGGCTTCTTTGTGTCCTCTGTGCTAGTTCTATGGTCTTCTTCACTGGGGCTTTTGTGGTAAAGAGAAGGATAGATATTTTAAATATGGTTAGCTAGGCCATATGCTCCAAAACTGCCCAGTTGGTAAGGGTGCTTCGGGAGAGGTCAAGCTCCGATTGCTTGATCTTCTGCTCCTGCACCTAGTCCTGTGGCTTTTGTATTTGCTCCTATTTCTGGTATCACACTGGATGAAATAGGTTATCTTCTCTTGCATCTCAACTAGAATATATGGCATCACCTGATGTCATTAGGGGTACATTACAACTCTTTTCTCGTGATGTGTATTGTCTGCTTAATTTGAGGTGGGTCCACTCTTTCCTATGTGACCATATATATGGTTGTATGTTTTGCTTTTGATCCTGAGGTTGTTTCAGATCCTTTTTCTATTTCTACCCTGGTAGGTAACTTAGTAATTCCTAAAAGAGTATATAGGGAGAAGTGGTATCTGTTGGTAGTAAGTAGACCTTGGTAGATTTATTTGAGCTGAATATGGTGGATTTTGATGTTATTCTACTGATGCATTGGTTACACACTTGTCACACGTCCTTACATAATTGGACCCGTAAGGTTATCTTTAGGTTCCCTAGTGAACCCTAAGGGGAGGTTTATTTCTTATCGTAGAGATCAGAGATTAATCTCCAAAGGGTTTCTTTATCACTTGGTTCGATTAAAGATTCTAACTCAGAAGGTCCTTTTTCACTTGATTTCGGTGGTAAGTGAGTTTCCTAAGGTCTTTTTGGATGATATTCCTCGTGTTCCTCTAGATAGAGAGATTGAGTTTGGTATAGATTTGGTTCCAGCCACTCATCCAATATCTCTTCCTCCTTAAAGAATGGCTCCGACTGAGTTGAGAAAAATCAAGGAGCAACTTATGAATCTTTTGGATAAGGGGTTTATTTGTCCTAGTGCATCCCCGTGGGGTACACCGATGTTGTTTCCTTAAGCTGTGAATTGATTATCGATAGTTGAATAAGGTAACGCTCAAGAACAAGTATCCTCTTCCAGGGATAGATGATTTGTTTGATCAGTTGCGAAGTGCCAAGTTCTTTTCCAAGATAGATCTTCAGTCTAGGTATCATCAACTTAAGATTAGGGAGGAGGATATACCTAAGATGTCTTTTTGTACTCGATATAGGAACTTTGAGTTGTTGGTTATGTCATTTGGCTTGACGAATGCCCCAATAATATTTATGGATTTATTGAACAGGCTTTTAAGGTAGTTTTTGGATCTTTTTGTCATTGTTTTCATTGATGACATCTTGGTGTATTCTAAATGTGTGGTGGATCATGCCAATCGCCTTGGTGTGGTGTCGCAGACCTTGAAAGAACAACAATTATATTCTAAGTTCTCCAAGTGTTAGGTTTTGTTGAATGATATAACCTTTCTTGGTCATAATATTTCTAGTGAGGGGATCATGGTGGATCCATAAAAGGTAGTTGTGGTTAAAATATGGCCTAGACCCGCGACTCCAACTGAAATTTGGGGCTTCTTGGATTTGTCTTGGTATTATAGGTAGTTTATGGAAAGCTTTTCAACGATAGCTGCTCTTTTGAGTAAGTTAACTTAGAATAAGGTAAAGTTCTCTTGGTCAGAAGCATATGAAGGGAGTTTTGAGAAGCTTAAGGATAAGCTGACTTTAGGTATGATTTTGACATTGCCTGAAGGTAATGAGGGGTTTGTAGTTTATTGTGTTGCGTCTTGGGTGGGACTTAGTTGTGTGTTGATGCAACATGGGAATATGATTTCCTATGCTTCCAATCATTTGAAGATGCATGAGAGGAATTATCCTACTCATGATTTAGAGTTGTTGGAGGTGTTTTTTTCTCTGAAAATTTGGTGGCATTATTTGTATAGAGTGCACGTAGACATCTTTTCTGATCATTAGAGTCTACAATATGTGTTCACTTATAAGTAGCTAAATCTCAGGAAAAGGATATTGTTGGACCTTTGCAAGGATATGATATGAGTCTTCACTACAACCTAGGTTAAGCTAATGTTATTGTTGATTCTCTTAGCGGGTTGTCCATGGGGAGTTTAAATCATGTGGAAAAGGATAAGCAAAAAATGGTGAAGGATATTCACTGATTGACTATTCTTGGAGTCCGCCTTCTAGACTCCGGGGATGGTGGAGTGATGGTTCAGGAAGTTGTTCGATCTTCTCTTGGTGTGGAAATCAAGGAGAAACAAATGCTAGATCCTATCATAATAAATATTAAGAGTGATGTTGGTGCACAAAAGGTGATGGTCTTTGAGATTAGAGACGATGGTACTTTACAGTACCAAGGAAGGTTGTGTGTTCCTGATGTTGACGGTTTGTGACAAAGGGTTTTGGCTGAGGCCCATGAATCGTTCTTTGTTGTTCATCCCAGCTCGACAAAAATGTACCATGATATCTCAAGGAGATATATTGGTAGAATAGCATAAAAAGGGATGTGGCTGATTTTGTAGCCAAGTAAATAGTGTACCAACAAGTCAAAGTTAAGCACATGAGACCTGATGGGTTGTATAAAGAAATAGATTTGCCCAAATGAAAATGAGTGGTGATCAATATGGATTTCTTTACTGGTCTTTCTTGATCTTGGAAACAATTTGATTTGTTTTGGGTCGTCATGATAGGATGACCAAGTCTGGGCAGTACTGGACAGTAAGGACTAACTTTTTGTTAGAGGACTATGCAAAGTTGCATCTTCATGAGATAGTATAGCTGCATGGGGTACCTATTTCGTTTATCTCTGATCATGGTACGCAATTTTCATCTTACTTCTGGCGGTCTTTTCAAAAGGGATTGGGTACTAAGGTCAGTATGAGTACTGCTTTTTATCAGTAGATGGATGGGCTAGCGGAAAGGACTATTCAGACATTGGAGGATATGCTTCGGGAATTTGTGATTGACTATGGTGGCAGTTGGGTTGAGTATCAACCTTTGGTAGAGTTTGCTTATAACAATAGTTACCATTCTAGTATTGGAATGGTCCCTTTTGAGGCATTGTATGGTACGAGGTGTAGATCTTCTATTTGTTGGTTTGATCTTTGTGAGTCGGATATGTTTGGTTTGGATTTGGTTTATCAAGCTATGGAAAAGGTAAAGGCAATTCGGAATACGCTTAAGGCTTCCCAAAGTCGCCAAAATTCCTATTCGGTTGTTAGGCATAGAGACTTGGAGTTTGAGGTTTGGGATAAGGTGTTCCTAAAGGTATTTCCCATGAAAGAAGTGATGTGGTTTGGTAAGAGAGGGAATCTCAGTCCTTAGTTTATCGGTCCTTACGCGATTTGGCGAAGGGTTGGTATTGTGGCTTATGAATTCGAGTTGCCTTCTGGTTTGATCTCCATTTATCCGGTATTTTATGTATCTATATTGAGGAATTGTCATGGTGATCCTTCTTCAGTGGTTCCTTTGGAGGGCTTGGGTATCTCGGATTCTCTGTCTTATGAAGAGGTTCCTATCAAGATCTTGGATAGGTAGTTTCATTGGTTACGTACCAAGGATGTAGCCTCAGTTAAGGTTCTATGGTGGAAACACAAGGTGAAAGAGGTTATATGGGAAGAGAAGGAGGAAATAAAGTCCAAGTATCTGCATTTGTTACTGTTCCTGGGATTCGTGCGGAAGGTATATATTTTTCAACATACTTGTGATTTCAAACTTTGTTACAGGAGAGATTAATATCTTTTCATATGTCTTTTCTAATTCGGTCAAAGGTTGGATTGATATTTGATAATGCAAATGAATCATGCTTGTGGTTACCCTACCTTGTCCGTCATTCGGGGATGAATGAGATTCGGTTGTTCTTTCTTCTCTGATAGATGGTCAAAACTTCATCTGGGTTCGAATCCTACTGAGAGGTCCACTAGAGATTAGAAATTGTTGAAGAAAAAACAAGACCTTTCTTTTGTCCCTTCCAGGCGATCGAAAAATAAAGAAATGGTTAGTATATTTAAGATAATTACATATTTACAAAATACTGTCTCAATTCATCCTATTTCATCAGATCTGGGATGTGATATGGTTTCGAAGGATGAACCGGATATGGATAGTTCCAATAAGATTTCATTCTTGACCAAAAATCCATTTTTTGATTTATTTTATCTATTTCATGACCGGAACAAGGAGGATACACGTTAGACAACGATTTTGAATCAGAAGAGAGATTTTAATAAATGGAAGTTCTATTTACTCTATAAATAACCGAGCCAGATCTGGTGTATCATAAGGGATTTACCTTTTCTATTGATTCTTGCGCATTGGATCAAAAACAATTCTTGAATGAGGCCAGAGATGAATTTAAAAAGAAATCTTTATTGGTTCTACCTCCTATTTTTTATGAGGAGAATGAATGTATCTTCAGAATTGTAACCCTCCTATGGCATATAAGCTACTAATATGTTTTTCCCCAAAGCAAGTTTGCCACCAACCGTAGTAGCACCATCCACTAAAATTTTCCCATTTTTAAAGAATTTACCCCAGGGAACCTAGTGTTTTTGGTACATAAAAGTACTTTTATTGGAATGTTGATATATAACTAATGGAATTCTTAGAATATCTACATTACCCGCTAAAAGAATCATGTCAGTATTGGTATAAAGGACCCAACGGATTCTTCCAATGTATTATTTTTGGGTCCAATGGAATACAAAGGTATTAGAAGAAGCCCAATCAAATAGATATTTTTTCTTTCGACCATATTTCAATTATTAATACGATATATAAGGACCACTACTACAAAGAGTATTACACCCTTGATCGTGAAATATAGATTGCTTGTTGAACCCAGGAGTATGAAAAGAAAGAATTTTACCTTATTTGATCAGACTAAAAAGAAACTTTGGGATTGCTGAATCACAGAAAAAAAAAAAGAAACATATAAAGCAACGGAGCCATCATAGTATATTTTAACTCCTCCGAAAGGAAGGATGTCAATTTGATCATTTACCCATTAGAGTGATACATTCTATTTTTCTCTTTCTTCAATAGAAAGGATGGGTGGGGGGGGGGGGTCAATTTTTGATGTGTTGCTACCAATCACAAGTTTCATGTTCGATGCAGTATTCATACGAGAAATTATGATCAAAGATTTCTTTATCAACCACTATTTACTTTAAAGATCCCTACGAAAATCTTTTCCAAATATAAAAATCCAATATCTTTCCCCGAATTAGTAAATTAGACAGGATTTCTTTGTCCAGAATAAGAAGTGGTGGGTCATTTTTCATAAATTTAATTATAAATGTAAAATACTTATAAAAATCAAAATGTGGGACAGATAAAAAAGATGCAGGGTCGTTTGTCTACTTGGCTAGTCGAGCATGGGATAATTCATAGATCTTTGGGCTTTGATTACCAAGGATGTTTGGGGGAGAGTTATTGTCTATTGTTGGCCTCTATAGTTGAATCAGTTGGGGGACCTAAGAGGCGATGGTTTAGCCTACGACGGATGTCAGTATTTTGAGTCCGCTTATCTCCAACTCGTGAACTTAGCTAATACAAAGCTTTATGATAGCACCCAATTTTTCTGATTCGGCGGTTCGATCTATGATTTATCATTCATGGATGTTGATAAGATCCATCCATTTAGCAGCACCTTAGGATGGCATATCCTTAAAAGCGAAGGGCGAGGTTCAAATGAGAAAAGGCTTATAGTGGATACCTGGCACCCAGAGACGAGAAAGGGCGTAGTAATCGACGAAATGCTCCAGGGAGTTAAAAATAAGTATAGATCTGGAGATTCCTGAATAGGGTAACTTTTTGAACTGTTGTTGAATCCATGGGCAGGCAAATGTTGCCTCCTTCTTTGACTGACAAATCTGAACAAAATTTCTTTCATATAATAGAAATACATGTCCTACCAAGACAGAATTTGGAACTTGTTATCCTCTTACCTAGCAAGCAAAGATTTACCTTCGTGGAAAGGATGATTCATTTGGATCGACATAAGAGTCCAAAAACATTGCCAAAATCTATGTTGTATATTTGAAATAGGTTTACCTCCTTACTTCTCTCATGGTACACCCCTCTTCACGCCGAGCCACTTTTCCCTTTGGTCCACAGTGACAAAATGTACGAATGGTGCCAACAGTTCATCATGGAAGAAAGGACACACTAAGTTAAGATCACTAACTAATACTAATCTAATATAATAGTCTAATATATCTAATATACTAATATATCTAATATAATAAAAAAACTAATATAATAGAAAAGAACTATCTTTTTTGTATACTTTTCCTGGTTACGTTGCTACCGTAGGCTTTATGCAATCGATCGGATTAGATAGATATCCCTTCAACATAGGTCATCAAAAGGATCTCGGATACCCACCAAAGTACGAAAGCTAGGATCATTTAGAAAATGGATTCCTATTCAAAGAGTGCATAACCGCATGGATAAGCTCACACTAACCTGTCAATTTGGGATCCAATTTAAGATTTTCCTTAGGAGGTATCGAGACGGATTTGGAATGGAATAATATCTATTCATATAGAAGAAAGGCTAGGATATGAGATATATGGATTAGTCGTATTAAGACCAGTATTGGTTGGTGGGTTGGATTTGGTTTTAAGAATAGATACAACTTGGTTGGTACAAGTTGTGTTGGTGGATACTAGTTTTTTAGTTGCTTCATCTAATCTTAGAATTGGTAGACTAAGTTGGATCTGAGTACAAATGGCTCACTATGACCCGTAAGCCATGGTACGACTCATACCATGGACTCGTACGGTGGATAGTGTTCAATCCTCTTTAGATTCTATTTTTCTAGGGGTACGGGTAAAGTGTAGGGATGGTATGCTTTGAGTATGACTTATTTTGGTTGAGTCATACCTTGGAGAGTGTTGGGTCCAAAGGAGATGGACTTGGGTATGAGTGGTGGATACTACTCGTATTGGAGAGTACGACTGGTGTGGATAGTCGTACCCACCTGATGGGATTTTGGGGAGTTTAAGTGAGGGCAATCTGGATATTTCCCCACTTAACCTAATAAGTCCCTACAACTTATATTCCTATTGGGAGGTTATTTGCCTTATTATTCTATTCATTAAGACTTAGAAACTTCTCTTAAACACTCTATAATTCTCTCTATGGCTTTTATGCCAAAGAAGGCTAGGGTTTCTTCTTAAGGATTAATTTGGGGCTTCTGTTGGTTATTTCTCTCCATCATCTTCTTATTTTAGGGTATGTTCTCTTTTCTCATTGTTAGTTCCAACAAAAGGCATGGTTTTATACAATATTTTCATGGTTTGATTATTGTATGGTTTTGTGTTTTCAAATATAATTTTGGGGGTTTTGGTTATAAATGCTTGGTTATGGTTTTCCCATGTTTTGATTATGGTTTTATATGCTTTAATGGTGGTTTTTGGATGATTGGTTTCATGGGAATGGTTATTTGGTAATTGGCTTTGGCTTTTGAAATACTATACTCCTAATATGTTTGATAAATTGCATATAAAAATGTTTTCACAACATTGTTAGATTTTAATGGAACTTATGCATGGTTAAAACTTGGTAATGGAACCCAAAATGGTTAAATATTTTGGAATGGTCAAAATTGAATGGTTTTGGGTTTAACAATCATTCTTGAGGAGTACAGTGGAATCCCCTAAGTAATCATATTAATGGAACACTTAAGGAGTACATGGGACTCCCCCAAGTTAATTATATAATGTGATCTATGGGTATACTAGAATACCTTGATCTTAAAAAGGCTTGTCTAAGGACAATACTTATAGGTTATAGTTGATATGATGATACCACTATGTATAGCCTTGGTTAATAACAATGGTTTGGTTGGTATAAAATGGTTTTAATTAGGCAATAATGGCGGGGTGTGATAGCTGACCGTAAAGGTGGGAGTTCAATAAATGAATACTGGAAACTCATATTTGCCGACATGAGGGATAGGTCATGGCAACCTTATATGATACTATTAGGTACATGGGAATCCTCTAAGTATACTGTACGTATTTATCATGCAGGGCATGGGTACTTAGGAATCCCCTACTCTAATGGTATCTCTAGTTTGTGCGGCTTCACACATTAGGGCCAGTTCAGGGGGTTACACTAGACCTATGTATCCCGTGGATGTTAAGAATGGTTAAGCTACATATACCCAGTTTAATGCTTTTAAATGCATGCTAAACCCGATTTCCTTTCCCGTTATGGTTATATTTTTATATATGTATGGTTTGTATGCATATGGATGGTTTACTTGGCTTTGTTAAATGTCATTATTTTATCCTTATCCTTAATTCATGATAGCTTTCACCCGCTAACCCCTCTTTAGGTGGCTGTATCCCCACGCGATATAGGAACTGACCATTCTACTTCTCCTGCATAGTGAATAAAGTTTGGGATCATCTATTGGATTGAAGTGGTTAGATTCCATATGTACGGAAGGCTCCATTTCATGGATATTATTTTATACTTTGGATCTTGGTTTTGGCTATGGTTGGGAGCATGTCCCAACTAAATTTTGGTATTCTCTTAATTAGAGGCTTTTGTGGAACTACTATAGGTTGGTATGGATGGGATATGTATTGGTGTCAGCCTTAATATTGGCATTGGTATTGGAGGTTTATACCATAGGACAAAATTTCTCATGGTTCTATCCTCTTTTATTTTAGGATTACATATTATTATTATAGAACTCATATGGTTATGGTTTTGATTATGGATTATTTTGTATTGGTTATCAGTTAGGTATCAGATTGTTGGACTCATTTGGGTGGTCACAGATGTAGACCAATCCCAGAGTCTTAGATTATGTAATAATGCAATCTTATTATTTGTTCGGAATTCATCCGACTCACTATATGCATAGGTTGGTTGGGTTGAGTAATAGGAGTGGTCTCTAGTCCTGCTTGGATTTGGGATGCCCAATACGCCAAGGCCCCCGGTTAGGTTATTTCAAGTAGGCTCAAATGTTTAGGTGTTGCGCTTTATGTTTATGTTATTTTACACTTGTATTAAACACAAATTGATAAGGAATTGGATCATTATTGATACTTGACTGGTTTTGAACATTTTTTAGGTACTGCGATTATAGTGCTCATAGTTATGATCGGGGCATCGGAATCATGGCATCACAACTATAATTGTGATCGCGACGTCATGATTAGTATTCTATCTTTGTGATCGTGATAACTAAGAGAATGTTTTGACTGGTCTCTTAGGAGTCGTGATAATAATCCAAACAGATCGTGATCGCGACAATTGAGGCTAGTCTGACAGACTGGTCAAATTATCAGACCTCTTATCTTAAGCCTATCCATGCCCTATAAGTGTTTCCTTTAGCTCAATTAAGATGTAAAATATGTTTTCTTCACATTAACCCTGATGAATAATCCTCTCTGTGCTGATTTTAGGTACTCAATTGCAGGCTACGACACAAACCACTTCATGTCCCTAGAATATGAGACTACATATTATGAAGATCTCATGAGGAAAATCTTTTTGCCTGAGAGGGGTATTGAGTTAGGGAATGTGCCCGAAAAGCTCCTGGATATCCATGGTATACTAGCAGACATGAGAGGGATGTGCTTTGCCCTAGAACCATGCCAAAAAAATGAGCATTAGGCAAGGGAATTCTATGCAAATCTCAACATAGTAAATCTCTCTAACCCAATAATAAGAATCAGGGGCAAAAAAGTTCATTTCCGAGCTGAGTAATTAATAGAGTTTATGGGTTGCAAAATATGGACATAGGGGAATATGAGGCCAAGTATTGTTCTCCTGAGAGCTGGTTGGTTGAACATCTATGCCAAAGAGGGAGGTCCTGTAGGCCACTATGAAGAATGGATACTAATGAGTTACTTCATTTCTAAGGATAGGATTTAGTTGTCCATTATTTAAAGTAACATATCTCCCACTACCAACCTAACAAATGTCCGTACCATGCATGCTTAGGTGGTCACCTGCATCTTGGACAACATTCCTTTGAATGTTGGTCGGTTTATGGTCATAGAGATTTGGCACTATTGAAAGAAAGGTTGTCCCATGCTCATGTTCTCATCCTAGATCATAGAGTTGTGTAGGTGAGCTGGGGTTGAAGAGTACCTAGAGAATAGTTAGATCTCTCCCAAGACTCCCATTTTCCCACTAAAGATCCGAGGAGAGGGAGCTCTTGGAAAGAGCAAGAAGAGGAGGGTTGACTTGGGGATATCAATAGAGGATGATATAGATTCATGTATGCCATCCATATAAAGTTTATTTGATAAGATCTTTGTTTAGATGAAGACAATCAGGGATCTTTTTTCCAAGCTAACTAAGGGGATGGGAGAGACTTCCACCACCCGTCACTCTAATATTGCTCAGTTCGACTATGAGAGATACCTATAGGACTAGAAGAGGAAGAAGGACACTATTTCTAGGCTTGAAAGGACCTACTCATATTTAGAACAGTCATATAGGGAGCTCAGGGATTCTCATGCAAAGATGAAAAAAAGGGAAACTAAGAGAGATAAATTCTACAATGATGTGGAAGAGGTAAAAAGCCTATGAAAGTTCCTAAAACCTGAAGATATACTCTCTTCTCCTAGGGATGAGAGTGATGAAGAGGTCCCAAAAACATGGTATGACTCTAAGGATGATAGGGATTATGTCGAGACTAAGAGCGATGGTAGTTCTTGATATGGTTTTAGGGAGTACCCTTTACACTTTTCTTGTGCTTTCATGATTATGTTGTGAGTTCACTGAAAGCTTTTGGTTAGGGTTATTCGTATCTATTATAGTGGTAGTTATTTGATTGGTATGTATTATTTCGATACTTGTTTGTTTGTTTTTATTTGGATTTTTGTTGATTTGGAAGATCATGCTTTTATGTTGGTTTGTAATATTCAGGCACCTTGATTGTGCCTACATCTCATGGATTAGTTGTTTGTTTAATTGTTAGATTTTTATTTTATTCTTATCTTATTTATGATGATGTATGATGAGCCTTTCCCTATGATAGATAGAGTGACGACATTCTTAAGGGAAAATAATTGTGTTCAGTTTTTTAGCCATAGATACAGGGGAAATCTAAGTACCCATAGCATTGGTGTTTTGAGATCACCCTTATACCTATGGTGAAGTTTGAGTATCCATATGTTTTTTCCTCATGAGAGCCAAAATGTGAAATGTTGTCTTGGTTTGGTTCCATCAATAGCAAATTTTGCGTGGTCTGAATACGAAGCAAACACCTCTCTTTATCCAATTATTTTTTTGAAAATCAAGGGCATGGTCGTGAACAATTTTGTAACAATGCTTTACCTCTTTTTGTTACTACAAAGTCCTTAGTTGATAGTAAATAGTAAATATCTCCTTTTGTCTCTAGTATGAATTACAATTGGGCCTCCTTGAAAAGTTTGCATTTCATGTGCAGTGAGAGTAGTAGCTTAACTCTCATGGTTACTTGTATCATCTAGAACTTTCCATGCTAGTCTCTAAAGTATAATTATGATTATGCTTGATTGGTGAAATGATCTTACGCCTTCTTTGTGAAAATAGAAATCCATTTTAGCCTAAAGATCCTACCTGTACATAGAATAGTATCCCTAGCTACCCATTTTGAGTCTTTGAACCTTTCTTTTGCAACCATAGTACAAGCCTTGATCCATTTGAATCTTACCCCTCTTTTGAAACCTACCCACTCTGAACTTTAAAATGCAACTTGAGGCCAAAAGCCTAAGTTGGGGGTGGTAAGTCTTGGAAGAGGTGACGTTAGGCTATGTTATTGTAAGTGGATGCCTAAAATCTAAGCAAAGATAGAAAGTGAAAAATAAAGGAATCATCAAAAGAAGGAAAAACATAAATGGTACAAATTTAAAAAGAATAAAACACTAACTTGAGTCAAGATCAAAGAAATAAATGAGAAGAAAATACTTTCAAAGAAATGGGTGAATCGAGGTAGTGAAAGTCGGCACATATGTGAAGTTAAAACAAATGAAGTAGCCTATGGTCCAAAGTTTGATTGAATAGTATGATGTAGATGTTCTAGCAGGGTGTCATTACTTTGTTCCCAAATGGTATCATACCCTTTCTTAATCCTACATTACAAGCTTGAAAATATCCTTTAAGATCTTCAATCAAATGTATTCAAGTTAGTGGCGACTGAAAATAGGGATAATCATATCGTATGATACTTGTTCACATTAAGAGATTATTTTTGAGGGAGTGTTTGAACTTAAATCCATTGTTGCATGATAGATACTTTGGTATGGGATTTCCTTTCATGGGGAGGCACGTAGATTAATTGAGGCGGGTGAAATTGTTATCTTTCAAAAATAAGGGAAAAAAGTGTGGTTGAGTCGCTATCGATGGAGAGTCTCTTCTAGAGAATTAGTAATTGTTGCTTATTTGTTCTTTAAAGTCTTTAGCATCCTTCAAAGTGTGCTTTATGTTGAGGGGAGTTGTGAGAATAGCTTTTCCCATGCATTAAAACTACTTGTTGGTGCTAATCAAGATCGAAATCTTTGTTATCATTTGGTCATATGAATGGGCTTATAATTGAATGGACCCATTGAGTAAGAAATAGTATTGCTTGAGGACAAGAAATGGTTTAAGTTAGGCATGTTGATAAGTGATAAATTTACCACTCCCTGACATCCAAATGCGTGCACACTACTATAGTTAAATTGTGTAAATGACGTAAATTTTCCATTATAATGCACTAATTCCCATGGTTCGCAGGTTTACAGGTGATTGGAAGAAAAAAATAGAAATAAAAGAGAACAAAAGCAGCAAAGTTAGTAAAAAAGATGGAAAATCTAAAGCAGGGATTGACCCTCAGATACTGCGATTGCGGTCTAAGGTTCGTATTTGATGATCCGTGGTAACACAACACTTTCAATGCTTAAAACAAAGAATTTATTCTTGGACTTAGGTTACTTTGGTAGATACAATGTGGGTTTGTGGTCGTTGCAGGTGAAACATGTAAATAATGGTCTTGGAATGAAATCTGAAGAAAGATCTTTCAAAAAGATGAGGTCTATACATCCTATGAATTAGAGAATAAGTTGTCAACACATCATACGACTAGTAAGTGTAGTTGTAAGAACAACAATAATAAAAGTCAAGAAGGGAAGCTATGTGAAAAATAGATATGGCTAGAGAGTACAAGATGTAAGATGTCGATACGGGTCATGACATGCAACTGTAAAGAGAACAAAAATTCAAGCAGCCATTCATAGGTGAAGTCATGGTAAGAAACGATTCATAAGTCGAATGACGATTCGTATTAACCAGTCATAAGCTGACTAGTGTCCAGAGCATTGGAAGATTAAGGCCTAAGTGGTGACGAATTAAGACCACGAGTTGTATGTTAAAGTTACGACTCATTAGGATGAGTCGTAAATACAACAGAATCCCAAAGACTTGAAAGATCAGTCACTGTAGAACATACGACAAACACTATATGACTCATAAGAAGACCTTACGAGTGGACTACGCGAGTCATGCCTTGTGTCGACATACTTTTCCTGTTGTATTTTAATTAGGATTTCTAGACTATTTTGAGATACTATAAATACCTTAGGGTTATTCCTTTATTAGGTTACACACTATTACATACTTTTACAATATTTTTTCTAATTTTAGCATACTTTGCTCTTTGAGATTGTGTTCGTGAGATTTTTGCGTTTTTATTCAATTTAAGACTTTGGATTTTCTTCCTCTTATTCTAGTACATTTAATTACAGGTAATCTCTTTTGACTATCATGAATTTTTGCATAAACATGAGCGTCTAACTTCCTTGACTAAGGTTGTGGGAACCCTGATGGATTCACTACGTAAAGAAAGTGGGAGATTAGTCTATTCTTTTGTGATTGTATTTATCTTAATATTCTTCTTATTAATTGACCTCATAGCTACTGCAGAAGCTGGAGGATTGACTTTTTCGAGAACGTCCTCACAAAGTAGGGAAGTGCTATTATTGTTCTGAACTGATACCCAGGCATGCAATGTATTATATTCACTTTAACTATTATTTTAGCTGTGGCCAACATTAAGATCCCACCTAGATTATTTCTACTTACTCCAAAAAAGGAGTAGTGACAAGGAAAAGATAATTACAATATTAATATGAAGTTTAATTATATATCCATACTACTAGGTATTATCAAAGCAATATGGTTGGCTATCATTTAATAACTTGAGACTAAAAAGGTAATAGTTAATTGGGATAAATATAATGGTTAGTAAGGCGGCATCCTGAGACTTAAAAGGTAAAGGGTAAAATCTATCTGCTCATCCAAAAGACTTTAGATGGTACATAACTTATTAAATTTTGTATGCAAGGTGTCATGTTTCTCAACAAAGCACGATAAGCCTACATAGTTAAGAAGCTAGGGGTAACACAATCCTAGTTTTCACCAATATTAATTACAACAAAAGTTGATCTTTCCTTCTTGTTTGATATTGCTATTGAAATTACTTAATTTACTTTTCCAAATTTTTCCATGATTATAGCATCTGAGATCCATAAGTCCACGTATTCACTTGGTATTTGACCCCAACCTTTTTTGGGTTACTATAGTTGAAAGCAACCCCAATCATCTTTGGAGTGAAGGTGTAGCCTGGGCATTATCACAAAGTTAACCAAACTACTCATGGAGAAATAACCATGCTTAGACTTAGTAGTTTTAGCAGCAATAGAACATTGAGAATAACATGCAAGCTAGTATTATTGAATGCACACTAAATAATATCCTAGCTAACTAAGAAAAAATGGCTTTTGAAATCAAGAATCAATAACAGGCACAGAAAATTTGAAGACACAATTGGGGTAGCTGGCTCAAGCATAGAATACAAAACCTTAACGGGGTTTGCCTAATGATAATAAGGATTAAATACAAGTAATGGTAATCACATTGAGGAGTGGTAGACACCTGATTGACAGATCTCCAAAGAAAAATCAGGAGGAATAGGTAGAGTTAATCCCACAACTGGCAGATGAGAAGCTGGTGCAAAACCAAGAAGCTAAAAATTTAGGAAAGTCTAAGTAAACAAAAGTAAAAGCAATTGAACGTATATAAGAGAGACCCCACACCATATTTCCCTTAAAATATTAGAGATTTTAAGGTGGATGAATGCTTTAAGAAGTTTTGTGACACATTTAGAGAACTTCATATTAACCTTTCTTTATTAGATGTTTTGAAAGGAATGCCCAAGTACATAGAGTACCTTTCTTTGTTAGATGTTTTATAGGGAATGCCTAAGTACATAGAGTAATTGAGAGATATGGTAACCAATAATATAAATTTTGGTGACATTTAGATGGTAGCACTTACTAAGTAGTGCAGTTCAGTGATAATGAGAAAGATTCAAAAAAAGCTTAAAGAACTAGGGAATTTCACCATCTCTATAAAAATTGGTGAAATTAAAGAGGTCCATTCTTTGAGAGACCTAGGGGAGACCATAAATTTGATGCCTCTATTTATATTTAATACTCTTGGCTTGGGAAAACCACGACCTTGTTTAGTGGAGCTACAAGTGGCCGATAAAACTAAATTGGTTTCCAAAGGAATCATAGAGGATGCTGTAGAGGATGCTATCATTAAAGTTTATAAGTTTATTATTCATGTGGATATTATTGTTATTGATTAAGATGTAGATGATTGGGTGCCAATAATATTGGGACATCCATTCTTGGCAACGATCAAGATCATTGATTGATGTGAGATAGGGCACCTCTAAAATGATACTAAATGATAAAGAGGTAGTCTTTAGAGTTTAAAAAGCACTCAATACACACTCACACTATAAGAGTTTGTGAATGATAACAACCAAAAAATTGATGAGAGTGGGTGGTGGAGTGAAAATATCTATTCACTTCTTCGAATACTCTCATGGAGTTTCCCAAATAAATAATTAAGCTTGAGATTGAGAAACATTAAGAGGAGCCTAAAAAAACAAGTATGGAGAAATTTGCAAACGTTTAAAGTATGAACTCAAGAGGTTAGAAAAGAATAAAAATATAGGCTTAAAGTATGAGGAAGAGAATGAAAAACTATGGTTGAGAGTGATGTGAGTTGTGCTACGATAATAAATCAGGTGTTGCTTGGGAGGCAACCCATGTTAAGGTAGGCATTTCATTTTAAGTGTTTTCTTATATCATCTTTGTTTCTATGTTTTTTTCAGTCATAGGTTAAAGGGAAGTTTGAAACACCCAAGATCTTGGCCTTGCAAATTTTTTTTAGTTTTTGAGCATGTTGTCCAAGATATGATTGGGCAGGCCACTTGTACCATTTGGATACGAGTTGTATCCATTCCTCCCTGCCTTCTTGTACCCTGATCAACCTAGAAGGATAGAAATATATCCTCAATATGACTTGGACACCCCCTAATTATACCCTAAGTATAAGAGTCATACCAAGTGATCATATAGAGTGAAGTCCTAGCTTGAGTGGACTATTTTTGGGATGAATGATGTATACGAGTTAGGGAATAATTCGTACTCTTTGGATACAACTCTAAGATGTGTGGTAATACCCTAACCAGTGTAGGTGACCTAGGAGAAGCCTATGGTATAATTTAGGGTAGCACTCGTACCCTAGGGTATAGTTTATAAAGTTAGTCGTACCCACATACGAGTTCATTTTTTAGCTTTTAACTAAGGGCCTTGTGGTTATTTTCCATGTCTTAAAACCTAATTCCCTTCACTATATAAGTGTATAGGTCCTCCTTAAACACAATTTGAGTTGATCAAACACCCAAAACACTCTCTAAAACTCATCTCTGAATAATTGGAGGCTAGGGTTTCAAGGGTGATCTTAAAGAGGCAAAGTAAAGTCAAGTTTCTTGGTGAATAGTATTTTTTAAGGCATGTAACCCTTACACTTTTTAACTAACTCTAAACCCATGTATTTTACAGTTGGATTAGTAAGTTTACATGGTGATTTTGAAATCAAATGAAAAGGGTTTTATTGCTAATGATGAATATTGTTGTTTCTTGCTTAGACTTGTGTTTATACATGTTATTGATGATTAAATGCATATATATGGGCTTGTTTTATATGGTTTAACATGGGGGTCTTGAGTAACCCCAATCTTGATGATTTCTACCATAAAAATAGTCTTGTTAAAGGTATGCACATAAGGTGTTTATGAAAATATCAAAGTGAATTATGTAGTCACATGTTGGTGATATTTTGAATTAGGAAAATGGATGAATGAGCATGAATGACTGATAAATGATATCGTAAAGGTATTTTGAGCCATCTATTGTATAATTGATGAGCTTGTTGGTAGATGGCTTATAAGAGATTAAAGTTCTAAATCACAAAATTAAATTTAAATAGTGCATTGAACTAAAATATGGAGAGAATATGTTGCAAGCTTGCTAATAAAATATGAATAGTTGTGTGGGTATAGATGATCGTAAATTAAATTTAACAATGAATTTAATTAAGGTATTTAGTCCATTGAAGAGATTAGTTTTAAATGGTTGTGCGAAGGACAACTGTATATCTATGGTATTGGTCTAGTGGAAATAGATGAGGTAAGATGTTATTAATAAATATGAACACTTAGTAAATGGTTGCTAAAGGCCATGTTAACTATGCAAGGAGTAAGTGGATGTCCTTGATAGTTGGTTGGTTGAATAGGAACATGGTTCCTAAAACATGAACTTGAATTGTGTTTGAATGAAAGGTGTGTGTTAGAGTAACAATAAAGAATGATTGGTTTGTATAGGTCTTGATGACCGTAAATGAACTTATATTGTGTTGTGAACTAAGGCCTTGGCCTATCTATATGATTAGTGGCTAATTGGGTCAACTAAGACCATATGTTTGTGTATGGTGTTGATATGTAGCCTTGGTGGCTACAATTACCTAAATGGGTTCAAGCCTTTAAAAATTTAAATGAATTGTATGTATGTTAATGCATGAACTAATGGGTTAAGTGTTCAAACATCCAATAAGGATGGTAATAAGATGACTTATGGTTGAAGTTCCTCATCTAATAATTTGTTGTTAAAGTCCCTTTTCTAATGACTTGTGGTTAAAGTCCCTCATCTAATGGCTTGTGGTTGGAGTCC
>NC_061113.1:105880252-105894752 GCF_002878395.1 Capsicum annuum | reverse complement strand
TGACTTGTGGTTAAAGTCCCTCATCTAATGGCTTGTGGTTGGAGTCCCTTGCTTAAAGAAATCTCTTAAGGTTAAAATACCTTGCCTTACGAAATGGCTTATGGTTATTGTCCCTTACCTAATGCGTGAGCATGTGATTAGAGTTCCATGTCCAATTAAATATGTGAGTATGTGATTAGAGTTCCATGCCCAATTTAATGTGTGAACATATGATTAGAGTTACATGTTCAATTGAATGTGTGAGCATGTGATTAGAGTTCAATGGTCAATTAAATGTGTCAGCATATGATTAGGTTTCATGCCTAATTTAATATGTGAGCATTTTATTAGAGTTCTATGCCTAATTAAATGGGTGAGCATGTTATTAGAGTTCCATGCCTAATTGAATATGTGATCATGTGGTGATATACCCATGCCTAATTTATTGTGTTTGTAGATTGAGTCCCATGACTAATGAATTGATTAAATCAGTTAACTTGGTTTGAGGTTTGGATCCCCTTGACTAATGTGATGGAGAAGTTTAAGCTCCTAAAATTAGTACAGTGGAAAGTTTAAAGTTCTTCACTCCATGTCTCATGAATGAATGCTTTAAGAATGATTGTTATGACTTCCTCCATAATTTGGCAAGTTCTATAAACATATCTATATGCATCTTCATATATTCTTATCCTAATATAAATATGATTTCATATGATGGTTTGACTTGGATTAAATAAATGCACTATTTTATCCTTATCCTTGAGTCACATGATGGTGATCAAATCGATAACCATCTCCGGATGCTATGTCCCCATGCGACATAGGGGCCAGAGCATTTTTTCCATATTTTTCTACTCAATGATTGGGTGTTTGAGCAGTTCCAGAATTGACCTTAAAATGGTGAGCTTCCACACTTTGAAAGACATACCTTCCATCGTCACTTTATCCTTTGTCATGGACTTTTATAGAATTGGTACTTTGCTATTGTTGGGGGCATATCTTGACATATTATTGACTCCATTTTGGTTGAGGCTTTGTAGATGACTATGGACTTAGGTATATTGATTAGACTATTGACGTTAATGAAATATTATATATTATTTATGTTTTGACTATTAGCCTTATGTTTCTGCCATCTTATAATAAGGTCGAGAGTCCTCGACCCTTGCTGTTGTTATGATGATGGTTAGGTTGTCTTATCAGGGCAACCTCCAATTCATGTGGGCTAGAGGTGTCCCTACGAAATGGCATAATTTTAGGGCATGTCAAGTTGGTATCAGAGATTAGGTTTATGGTCAGTTGGGAATCTATAAAGCTGTGTCAAGTGGAGTCTCTTTTATGGGTGTGTAGCACACCACACTTATAAGAGAGGGGCTATAAGACATTTAAGAATGTTTCTCTTTATTTTGTTTTAATATCACTATATATAGAGTTTAAGGTCTTAGATTTCTCTGATTTTTGCCTGCTCATATTTTAGATCATGTATCCAAGAAGATCTGACATTCAGGGAAACTATTCTATCCCAACTAGGGAAATATGGACAACGCTCGTCCAACTTCTGGGATTCAGAGCCGGTTAAGGGTTCTGACATTTGACTGTTTTAGTGGGGTTCCATCTGTTTCCACTAAGCCCACTATTAGGGGCGATACTTCTTCTTAATTTTCTTAAAATGCTAGGTTCCATCTCTCCTTTGCTCTATTGGCTCAGGTCAGTGGAAAGTGGTCTAAGAGAAAGTATTTCATGGGTTCTAGTTTCGATTGCACGGCTAGTGCTCTCTACCCAAAATTATTGGGAGGTGTACATCTTTATATTGATAATTTTCTTAGGGCATAAGGTACCAAACATTATGTTAGTAGGGCCTAATCTGTACTAACCTATCCTCCTTATCAATCTGTAAAGAAGGATAGGTTGCCGCTTGGGTAAAAAGGATGTTGGTTACCACTTCTCTAGCTTCTGCACCAAGGGGTGCCACTTCTAGCTCCGATATTTGTCAGGACTATCTCAATGCTCTTACTAATCCTTGGGAGCCTGAGGCACATTTAAATGCTGACGTGGGTATATTGAAAAATATTCTCTCGTGATGTGTAATTATTTCTTGACCTAGGGTCTAGTCTTTCTTATGTAACCCCGTATATGGCTATGCATCTTGATTGTGGTCCCGAGAGCTATCAATTCCTTTTTCTATTTCTACCCTGGTAGGAGACTCTGTGGTTGTTAAAAAGGTTTATAGGGGGTGCGGTATCTATTATTGGTCAAGAAACTCTTGTAGACTTGATAGAGTTAAAGATGGTTGATTTAGATGTCATTTGGGGATGGATTGATTGTATTCATATTATATTTCCTTAGATTGTCAGACCCATAAGGTTATGTTTAAATTCCTTGTATGAGCCAATCATTGTATGGGAAGGTGGTTCCTTAGAGTATAAGGGAAGGTTCATTTCTTATCTCAAAGCCCAAAAATTGATTTCAAAAGGTTGTTTGTATGATTTGGTCTGATTTAAAGATTCTAACTTGGAAGCGCCACCTATAGAATCTGTTCCCATGGTTACTAAGTTTCCCGAGGTATTTCCTGATATTTTTCTCGGTGTGTCACTATGAGTTTCTTGTCATGTCCTTTAGGTTGACCAATGCCCCGGCGATATTCATGGACTCTATGATTTGGGCCTTCCACCTGTTTTTTTACATTTATCTCATTATCTTCATTAATGACATCTTAATCTATTCTAATAGTGAGGTGGTTTATGTCGATCACCTCTGTGATGTGTTACAATCTTTAAAGGATCATTATTTGTATTCCAAGTTCTCCAAGTATGATTTTTGGTTTAAAGCCATAGCTTTTCTTGCTCATGTTATTTATCTCTAGTGAAGGGATCATGGTAGATCCCCAAAAGGTATGCAGTGGTGTGTTTTTTGGTTCTCGGTCCTAAAGACTCCTCTTTTGATATGTTGTGTCGAGATGGGTCTCATTTATGACCTAGGTGTTTGCTATGAAGCACTCCATACCTATAGTGTCGTGTCTCTATTGAGGGTCTTTCCTTGAGTGGCGTGAGTGGTTCTTGTGCTTTAGTTCCTCCATGACCCTTCTTGAGTTGGATGCCTAAGAGGTTTGGGAAGATATTTGTATGAATTGTTTTATGGCATAGTTATGTTATGGTTTTGGGTTTCAAGCCTATGTTGGCGATTTTGGCTATAATGGTTGTTTATAGTTTTTCTATGTTGTCTACTTGTGGTGTCTATATTGTATGGGTAAAAGAGAAGAATAGTGTTTGGGGTGAATGTAAGAAATTATAAGACCCCGCAAAATTCTAAGCTTAACTCAGTCCATTAAATCTTGAAAAGAGGTCCCGGACTTAGAAATTTCAGTTAAGTGTTTATACTTAGAAGTATTTTAGCCTTCGTAAATTAGCGATCCTATTTCAAAGTATCAATTTTTAGGTTTATTTATGATCAGGAATGTCAGTAGGTCACTTCGGGAGAGTTTTGGATTTATCGAACCTCGTTTGAACCATGTTCATGTGACCAAAATAGTGGGTCGACGCGATATCGACGGATCGCATCGACAGATAATTTCTCCCAGCTTTCAGTGCAATTCCAGTGATCCAACGCGAAGTCAACACAACATGTTGGTTGTCAGGTTGATGCCATCGACGTGATGCATCGGTTTGCGTGTTACTAGGCCCACATTCAGTCATTAAAAGCCCACGTCCAAAGGGGTATTTGGATTATTTTTCAACCCATATTCAGTCCCAAAAACATGAGATTAAGTCATTTTAGGGATAAAACACATTATAATCAAAATTACTCAAGAAACAAAATCCTAGGGCTTCCAATTAAAGATTTAAGCTTTAAGAAATTCTCCACAACTTTCAGAGAATTTAACAAACAAGGTATGTTAGGTGTTCATCAAAGGGTTTCCTTCCACCCTTGGAGTTGAAGGATCTCTTTTAAAACTTTAAGTTTATTGAATTCATGAATTCCATGTTGGGCTTGAGTGTATTCATGATTATGATGTTAATTGGGTATCTAATTCATAATTTATTACAAGATTCATGCAAATTTAATGGACATGTGTGTAGTATTATGTGAATTCATATTAAACCCCTTGAATTTGTAAGTTGGGATTGGAAATCATGAGTCCAACATGTTGATTAGCATTTTGTGCATAGATTATTTTCCCAAAGTGTTTGATAATTTGCTCATGTGAATTAAATGGGGAAATCATGACATACTAGTATATGTACAAGCTTATATCTTACAAGTGTTTGAAAAAATATCTTTATGAATAAGTTATGAACATTGTAATTCTTTTCAAGATCATGCTATGCTTTACTTTGCATGTTATCAAGTCATGAGGGAATCAAATACCTGATAATTTAGTTATTTACCTAGATTTACATTTGTTCAGAATAGTCTCAGTAATGTCACGTACAGTAGCATTCATTAGTATAGAAATCAGTATATTTAGTCAGCAAATAGAACTCAGAACTCTCAATCAGTACAGTACTCAACGAACTTAGTCCAGTTCAGTCAGTTAACACGATTAGTAATAGTACAGTCTAGCCTAGAATAGTTTAGCAATCAGTTCATTCAGTTAGGAGTAGGATTCAGCACTGAGTGAACCCAAGGATGGAGACTTACCTACCAATAGAGGGCGTGATACCTAGAAGCAGTCCTGGCATTCAAGAACTATGTAGCCAGTGTAGGTTGAGACATCAAGCTACTAGTTGAGGGTTGATGTGGTGTTCTACCTGCCAATTGAAAGTACCACCATTCTCATTCAGAGCACCTGCTAGATGAGGGTGACTCAACACTTGTCTTTACCCGTGGTACAGTAATGCCACCCTTACAGCTGGGGTTACAAGTTGGACCCCAATCAGTTCAGAGAGGGGTATGTCGGTAAGATGATTACCTCCCACGGTTTTAGTTTCAGTCTTAGTATAGAACTCAGCTTAGTTCTATAGAATTAGGACTGTCAGACATAGTCACCCAGCTTAGTATAGAACTCAGTTCAGTTCTACAGAATTAAGAATATCAGAAATAGTCACTTAGCTATCAGTAATACAGTTATCAGTAAACTGAGATATCAACCATTTTGTTATTAGAATTCAGTATCCAATGTTACTATGATCTCAGAAACAACATGTGTATATATGTGCACAGTATTGCATAAACAGTGTTTCACTAGTTTTAGTTAAACATGTACTCTTATTCAGTTGTATTCTTGTTATTCAATAATTTATTGTTCATGCATATGAACCCTTGCATATTAGCCTACCTCACTTAGCATACCAGTACATTCAAAGTACTGACACATACCTTTTTTTTTTTGCTATCATGTTTTATATCATAGGTTAAGACACACAGGATATTGACCAAACTTAGCAGCCCAGACTATCAGCAGCAGGCCTGAGGACAAAGTTATCATATTATTTTATTTTTTCAGTATTCAGTTTATTTCAATAATTGGAGTTAGTTGGGGACTTGTCCCATCAACTCCATATTCAGATAGATAGAGGCTTTCAGACTAGACTTTTAGATAGTATTCAGTTGTACAAATTATTATTACAGTTTGTATTCATTATCTGTATTTTAGGTTTTGAACCTTATGGCATTTTAGCTTATTTTTCGGCATTTATTATAGTATTGTTACTCAGTGCAGATACCAGTCATAGGTTAGCTTGTGGTCCTCCGACGTCATAAGAATCATGTGGCATCCGGTGTGTAGACTAGGGGAATTAAAAACTTTGTATCAAATCCTACGATACAATAGAGTCCTAGGAAGTCTGAAAGCCGCATTTAGTAGAGTGTTGTGCCTGGGTATGTAGCGTGCCACACTTATGGACAATAGGCTATGAGGCATTTTTAGGAAAAGTTTTCCTTCTTTTAGTATTCATATCATGCGAGTGAGCATGAGCTTAAGTTACACTCCCAATCTAATCCTTTTCTTACTTTCGTTTATAGAACATGCCTCTCAAAAAGAAAAATGGAAGGAGTACAAGAAATTAATTGGCACCTCTGCCCGTTCAAAAAGATCCCCTGGATGAGCATGTCTACCACGCAAAATTCAAAGCAGCTTTCACTACTCTAGATCATTCTTTGGTAGCCCATAATGAATGCCTAACTGCCATTTTGGCCAACCCAGTGGCCAACACTGCTGCAGCTAGAATTTGATACTTCACCCGAATGGACCCTGTAGCCTTTATTGGGTCTAAGTCAGATGAGGACCCATAGGAATTCCTTGATCAAGTGTAAAAAGTTATAGATACTATGAGGGTGATAGCTAGTGAGAGTGCTGAGTTGGCCGCATATCAATTGCAGGATGTGGATCACCCATGGTTCAAGTAGTGGATGGCAGAAAGGGCCGCAGATGCAGGGCCCATAGAATGGGAGGAGTTTTCCACTATTTTTCTGGATGGTTCTTCCTACTGGAGTTGAGGGAAACAAAGATTTTGGAGTTTATTAATCTAAAGCAGGACCATATGATAGTGAGAGAGTATTCTCTCAAGTTTACTCAGCTAGCCGTATATGTTTCTCATATGTTAGCAGATAGTAGATCTAAGATGAGTAAGTTTGTGTCTGTTGTGTCTAACAGTGTGGTCAATGAGTGTAGGACTGCAATACTGATTAAGAAGATGGACATATCTAGGCTCATGGTCCATGCTCAATTGATAGGGGAGGCTAAGAATGGGGAGAAGGAGTGGGAGAATAAGAGAGCTAGAATAGGTAGCTTCAACTTCGCTCAGCCTAAGTTAGAAGGTAGAAATTGTTCTCATTTCCACCTGAAATCCTTCGTTCCAGCTTTGTCCTCGGCCACTACTTCAATGCAAAAATTCAAAGACGGCAATAGAATAAGGCACCAAGCCCTAAACCTCAAGGTAGTGTTAGTAGTGTCCGAACAAACCCTCTTTGCCAAAAATCTGGCAGAACCCACCAGAGTGTCTACAGGGCTAGAAGTGATGTATGTTTTAAATATGGCAATCCAGGCCATAAGGTCAGAGATTATCCTTAGTTACGTTCTTAAAGTTAGTATAATCATTCTTCCACTCATTCTGGTCCCCCAAATCAGCAGGGTGCCGCTTCCAGTACCACCAATGGGCAGCTCCCAAACAGACTCTATGCACTTTAGTCTCAACAGGATTAGGAAAGATCTCCTGATATGGTCACTAGTACATTACAAGTTTATTATTTACATGTTTACGCTTTACTAAATCTAGGAGCTTCTTTGTTCTTTGTTACTCCTTATATAGCTATTGAATTTAGAGTTAGTCCCAAAATCCTAGCAGAGCCCTTCTTAGTATCTACCCTAGTAGGTAAATCTATCATAGCTCGACGGGTATACAAGAACTGTTCTGTTATAGTTTCTTAGAAAGTCAATATAGCAGACTTAGTAGAATTAGAGATGCCAGATTTTGATGTCATTCACTGCATGGATTGGCTTCATTCATGCTATGCTTTAGTTGACTACAGAAAATGAATTTTCCATTTTTAGTTTATGAATGAACCTGTCCTTGAATGGAGGGGTAATACTTCAACACTTAGGGGTCAACTTATTCAAATCCTTAGGAAAAGAAGAATGATATCTAAGAGATGTGTGTATCATCTCGTTTGAGTTCAAGACTCTAGTTAAGAGACCCTTAATCTTGAGACAGTATCAGTAGCATGTGAATTTCCTAATGTCTTTCCTGAAGATCTTCTCAGGTTCCCTTCCAAAAGGGAAATTGACTTTGGAATAGACCTTCTTCTAGATACTCAACCTATATCTATTCCTCCATACAGAATGGCTCCAGGAAAACTCAAAGAATGAAAAAAATAGTTAAAGGATCTCCTAGATAAAGGATTCATCTGACCTAGCATATCCCTTTGGGGTGCACCAATTCTAGTCGTGCGTAAGAAATCTGATTCTCTTAGGATGTGTATAGACTATCATCAGCTAAATAAAGTCACATTCAAGAACAAGTATCCACTTCCCAAAATTGATGAGTTGCTTGACCAACTTCAGGGTGCCAGTTACTTCTCTAACATAGACCTCAGATCAGGGTATCATTAGCTCAGGGTCAAAGAATGTGACATTTCAAAAATAGCTTTCAAAACTCGATATGGCCTCTTTGAATTTTTAGTCATGTAATTTGGTATTACCAACGCTCCAGCAATCTTCATGGACTTGATGAACCGCGTGTTCAAGCAGTACACAGACATTTTCATCATAGTCTTCGTTGATGATATTTTTGTCTACTCTAATAGTGGAAATGAACATGCAGACCATCTCAGAATAGTGTTACAGACCCTCAAAGCCCATCAGTTGTTCACCAAATTTAGTAAGTGCAAATTTTGGCTAAGGTCAGTAACTTTCCTTGGCCATAGAGTTTCTGGTGATTTCATTTGAGTGGATCCTCTAAAGACAAATAGTGAGAAATTGGCCCAGACCCATCTCTCCATCGGATATCAGGATTTTCTTGGGTTTGGCTGGCTATTACCGATGGTTTTTTAATGGATTCTTGTCTATTTCATCCCCCATGTCTAGATTGACTCAAAAGAAAGTCAAATTCCAGTGGTTAGATTCTTATGAGAAGAGTTTTCAGGAGTTAAAGACGAGACTCACCTCAGCCCCAGTTTTTACTCTACCAGATGGTTCAGACAAATTTATGGTATATTACGATGCATCCAAAAGAGGTTTGGGTTATGTTCTTATGTAAAGTGATAAGGTCATAGCCTATTCTTCCAGATAGCGACCTATGAGAAGAATGACGCCACTCATGATCTTGAGTTAGCAGCTGTAGTGTTTGCCTTAAAGATTTAGAGGCACTATTTGTATAGGGTGCATGTGGATGTGTTCACAAATCACAAAAGCCTATAGTATATATTTTCTCAGAAAGATTTGAATTTGCATTAGAGGAGATGGTTAGAATTGTTGAAAGAATATGACATAAGTGTTTTGTATCATCCGGTCAAGGCCAATGTAGTAGAAGATGCTCTTTATAGGTTGTCTATGGGTAGTATGACTCCTGTTGAGAATGATAAGAAAAAGTTAGTTTAGGATGTTCATAAGATTTCCCAACTAGGTGTCCTCTTAGTTGATTCAACAGAGAGAAGTATGTGGGTACAGAATAGTTTAGAATCATCTCTAGTTTCTAAAGTCAAGGAAAAGTAGGACAGAGATCCCAGTGTAGTCAAGTTGAAAGAGTTAGTCATAGATTAGAAAGTAGAGGTTTTCTCCCAAGGGAGAGATGGTGTATTGCATTGCCAGGGCCGGTTATGTGTGCCAGGTGTAGATGACTTGAGGCATCTAATTTTTATAGAAGTGCATGGTGCACGCTACTCTATTCCAGGGGACACTAAGATATACTGCGATTTGAGGGAGGTCTATTGGTGGAGTGGGATGAAGAGAGACATTACAGAGTTTGTGGCTAAGTGCTCTAAATGTCAGCAGGTTAAGATCGAGCACTAGAAACCTAGTGGTTCCATACAAGAGTTCAGTATTCCCATGTGAAAGTGGGAGGAAGTGATCATAGGCTTTGTGACGGGTTTGCCCCATACTCGTAATCATCATGATTCGATTTGTTTCATTGTAGATAGGATGACTAAATCAGTTTATTTTTACCAGTTCATACCTCTTATTCATTCGCGGATTATGCCAAGCTCTATGTTAGAGATTTGGTCAGATTACATGGAGTTCCATTGTCCATCATCTAAGATAGAGGTTCGCAATTCACCTCTCACTTATGGAAAGCCTTTCAAAAGGGTCTTGGTACCCAAGTTCACCTTAGTACATCCTTCCACCCTCAGACAGATGGCCAAGCAGAGAGGACCATTCAGACTTTGGAAGATATGTTAAGAGCATGCACCATTGACTTTAAGGGGAGTTGGGATGACCACTTTCCCTAGATTGAGTTTGCTTATAACAATAGTTATCATTGCAGCATTTAGGTGGCTCTGTTTGAGGTGCTTTATGGAAGGAGATGTAGATCTCCCATTGGTTGGTTTGAAGTGGGTGAGTCCATAGTGGTAGGGCCTAACTTGGTATTTGATACCTTAGAAAAGGTTTAATTGATCAGGGAAAGGTTTAGGACAGCTCAGATACGATAGAAGTCGTATGCAGATGTTCGAAGGAAGGATCTTGAGTTTGAGATTGGTGATTATGTGTATTTAAAAAGCTGTCCTATGAAGGGAGTAAAGAGTTTTGGCAAGAAGGGGAAACCCAGTCCCTCATTTATCGGTCCTTACTGAATTATCAGCCATTTTAGAAAGGTAGCTTATGAGCTTGAGTTTCCTTCAGACATAGCCTCAGTACACCCAGTGTTTTATGTCTCCTTGCTAAAGAAGTGCATAGGTGACCGAACAGTTGTAGTTACAATAGAAAGCATAAATGTTCAGACAACCTCTTTTATAAAGAGATCCTAGTGGAAATTCTCGATCATCAGGTTCGCAGATATAGGAACAAAAAAGTTCTGCTAGTCAAAGTTGTTTGGTGAAATTAGTCCGTAGAGAGAGCTACTTGGGAAGAAGAAGCAGGTATGCGGACCAAGTATCCTTACCTCTTATCCATGAACTTAGACTCATCTCAAGGTAATAGTCTTTCTTAGATTTGCTCAGTTCCATGTTTAGTTCCAGTTATAATTTGGTATTCATTACCATTGTATATCATCTTCATGATAGTGATGCATTCATGAATCATTTCAACCATGTACTCGTGCATCAGCTATGTATGTTCAGTGGGTAAGATTAGTCTATTAGTGTTTCTCAGCTTAGTTAGTCTCATTCGAGGATGAATGTTCCCAAGGGGGAGATATTATAAGACCCCGTAAAATTCTATGCTTAAGTCCATTTGTTAAAGCTTGAAAAAAGGTCCAAGACTTAGAAATCTCATCTAAGTGATTATACTTAGAAGTATTTTAGTCTTCAAAAATTGTTGATCCTATTTCATGACCCTTATGACTTTAAAGTATTGATTTTTAGGTTTATTCATGATCAGGAATGTCAGTAGGTCACTTCGGGTGAGCTTTGGATTTTTTGGACCACATTTGAACTATGTTCAGGTGACCAAAATAGTGGATCGATGTGATATCAATGTGTCGTGCCACCTAACGCATTGATAGATAATTTCCCCCAGCTTTTAGTGCAATTCCAGTGAACCAATGGGAACTCGATGTGGTATGTTGGTCATCGTTTTGATGCCATCGATGCGGAATGTCAGTCTATGCGTCAGTGGGCACATTTTCATTCATTAAAAGCTCGTATGCAGAGGGGTATTTGAGTTATTTTTTCACCCATATTAAGCCCCAAAAACATGAGATCAAGTTATTCTTAGGGCTAAAACACTCATTATTCTCAAAATTACTAAAGAAATAAAATCCTAGGGATTCCAATTCAAGATTAAAGCTTAAAGAAATTATCTATAACTTTTAGAGAATTAACAACCAAGGTATGTTAGGTATTCATTCAAGGGTTTCATTCCACCCTTGGAGGTCAAGGACCTCTTTTAAAACTTCAAGTTTATTGAATTCATGAATTCCATGTTGATCTTGAATGCATTCATGATTATGATGTTAATTGGGTTTCTAATTCATGATTTATTACAAGATTCATGTAAATTTACTGGACATGTGTGTAGTATTATGTGAATTTATGTTAAAGCCCTTGAATTTGTAAGTTGGGATTGTAAATCATGATGCCTACACGTTGATTAACATTATGTTCTTAGATTAAGTCCCCAAGTGTTTGATAAATTGCTCATTTGAATTAAATGGGGAAATCATGACATGGTAGCATATGTACAAGCTTATATCTTACAAGTGTTTGATAAAATATCTTTTTGAATGAGTTATGAACATTGTAATGGTTTTCAACGTCATGCTATGCTATACTTTGCATGTTATCAAGTTTTGGGGGTATCTAATACCCAAAAATCTAGCTGTTCACCTAGAATTAGAGTAGTTCGGAATAGTCTCAGTAATATCACGTACAGTAGCATTCAGTCGGTACAGACTCGGTATATTCAATCAACAAATAGAACTCAGAACAATCAACCAGTTATAGCATTCAAAAAACTCAGTCCAGTTTAATCAGTTAATACAATCAATAATAGTTTAGTTTAGCCTAGAACAATTTAGAAAATAGTTCAGTGTCTATTCAGTTGGGAGTAGGATTTAGCACTGAGTAAATCCAAGGATGGGGACTCACCTGCTAGTTAAGGGTGTGATCCTTAGAAGTCGTCATGGAATTCTAGAACTATGTAGCTAGCTTAGGTTGAGACGTTAACCTGCCAGTAGAGGGTTGATGAGGTGTTCTACCTACCAGTTAAGGGTACCACCATTCACGTTTAGAGCACCTTCTAGATAAGGGTGACTCAGTATTTGTCTTTACCCTTGGTATGGTACTGACACCCTTCTTGTTGGAAATACAGGTTGGACCCTAATTAGTTCAGATAGGGGCATGTCGGTTAGATGATTACCTCCCATAGTTTCAGTTGAGGGTGTAGTCCTTTAATGATTGATTGATAATAAGCATTATTGGCGTTATATCCTTATTTTCTGTTTGTTTTAACTTATTTAAAGCTTCTTTTGATGTGTGATGATATGCTAGCTTTTGTTTATTGCTTGGCTTACCCATCATTTGTGGACGAATGATCCAAGCGGTAGATAACTGAAATACCCAAGATCTTGGCCTTGAAAATTTTTTTGGTTTTTAAGCATGTTGTCCAAGACACAGTTGGGCAGGCCACTCGTACCCTTTGGATATGATTCTTAACCATTCCTCCGTCACCTCTCATACCCTGAGTAGCCTAGCAAGATATTATTCTATCTTTTATATGATTTGGCCTCTTTCTAATTCTACCCTAATTATACGAATCGTACCAATTAATCGTATAGAGTGAGTCTTAGCTTTAGTGGATTGCTTTTGGCAAGTGATGTATAAGAGTTAGGCATGATTCATGCCCTCTTGATATGAGTCAATGGTGTTTGTTCATACCATAACCTATGTAGGTGACCAAGGAGAAGCCTAGGGTATGAGTTAAGGCAGCACTCGTACCCTAGTGTATGGTTTGTAAGGTGAGTCGTACCCATGCACGGGTTTATTTTTCAGCTTTAAACTAAGGGCCTTGTGGTCATTTCCCATGCCTTAATCCATAATTCCCTTCACTATATAAGTGTGTAGGGCCTCCTTAAACACAATTTAAGTTGATCAAACACTTAAAAAACTCTCTCAAACTCATCTTTGAAGAATTGGAGTCTAGGGTTTCAAGGGCGATCTTCAAGAGGCAAAGTGAAGTCAAGTTTCTTGGTGAATCATCTTGTTTAAGGAATGTAACCTTTCCCCTTATTAAATAAATCTTAACCCATGTATTTTACACTTGAATTAGTAAGTGTACATGGTGATTTTGAAATCAATTGAATTGGGTTTTGTTTCCTAATGTTGATTAATGTTGTTTCTTGCTTAGACTTTGTTTATACATATTATTGATGATAAATTGCATATGTGTTTTCTTGTTATATATGATTTAACAGGAGGGTCTTGAATAATACTAATCTTGATGTATCTACTATGAAAATAGCCTTGTTAAAGTTATGCACAAAAGGTGTTTGTGAAAATGTCAAAGTAAATTATCTAGTCATATATTGGTGATGTTTTGAATTAGGGCAATAGCCCAATTAGCATGAATGTTTGATAAATGATATCGTGAAGGTATTGCGAGCCATGTATTGTATAATTGATGACCTTATTGGTAGATGGATAATAAGGGATTAAAGTTCCTAATCATGAAATTGAATTTGAGTAGTGTGTTAAACTAAAATATGGTAAGAATGTCTTTTAAGCTTTCTAATGAAATATCAATAGTTGTGTAGGTCTTGATGACCATAAATTTAATTAAATGATGAATTAAATTAAGGCATTTAGTGCATTAAAGTGAATAGTGATTAAAATGGTTGTGTGAAGGCAAAAAATGTATCTATGGCATAGGTCTAGTGGAAATAAATGAGGTAAGATGTTGTTAATGAATGTGAACACTTGGTAAATGGTTGCTAAAGTCCTTGTTGGCCATCCAAGGAGTAAGTGGATGTTCTTGATAGTTTCTTTGTTATATAAGAACATGGTCCCTAAAACATTAACTTGAATTGTGTTTGAATGAAAGGTGTGTGTAAGAATAGTAATGAGGAATGATTGGTTTTTAGAGGTGTTTATGACCATAAATAAACTTGTATCATGTTGTGAGTTAAGGCCTTGGACCTATCTATATGATTACTAGCTAATTGGGTCAACAAAGATTATGTGGTTTTCTATGGTGTTGATGTGTAGCCTTGGTGACTAGAATTACCTAATTAGGCCAAAGCCTTTAAATGTTGAAATGAATTGTATGGATGTTAATACATGAACTAATGCCATAAGAGTTCAAACATTGACTAAGGATGGTAATAAGATGACTTGTGGTTAAAGACCCTCATCTAATGACTTGTGGTTAAAGTCCCTTGTCTAATGAGTTGTGGTTAAAGTCCCTCATCTAATGGCTTGTGGTTGGAGTCCTTTG